>NW_028118245.1:0-43382 GCF_965113295.1 Leuciscus leuciscus | reverse complement strand
AAAAAAAACAGAAAACAAAACCAAAAAACACTGACCACTGGCGGGACCTACACAGACCCTACCCAAAATATACCAGGATAGACCACCCCTATATAAAATAACCCTAGATACAACAGCAATTTATAAAATAGACCCCTGTTAAAAAAAAACAAATCTAAAAAATAAAGTGCAGTACCGTGTCTACACACCTGGTGGCGCTAGAGGCGCACCAAACCACCACCAGTCGACTAGCCATACATCAATTACTATATAAACCAAGTTTCGTACAGATAAAACACACCGTTGCAGATATATGGACAGTTAAGATTCGGCCAATCAGATGCCCTTTATGCAAATGAGGGTGGTTACTAATGAGGGTGAAAGTCGTTTTTACCTCCCTACCTATATGCCATTTTAACCCTAACCTAACCATAGCCTCAAACTAACCCTAAACCCAAACTAACCATTAGTCCAAAGACTACTTTCAATATTTAACACAAAACAATAAAAAAATATGAACAAACAGTCGATCAAACTCATCTATCCATCTATCCATCTATCCATCTATCCATCTATCTATCCATCCATCCATCCATCACTCCATCACTCCATCACTCCATCCATCCATGTATAACACAGGCCTAAAAACATTCACTTTTTCAAACAAAAACTTTTTTTTTTTTAACAAAAAGTTGTTTAAACTCATGTATCTATATATTCATCTATTCATCTATCTATCTATTTATCTATCTATCCATCCATCCATCCATCCATCCATCACTCCATCCATCCATGTATAACACAGGCCTAAAAACATTCACTTTTTCAAACAAAAACATATTTTTTTTAACAAAAAGTGGTTTAAACTCATGTATCTATATATTCATCTATTCATCTATCTATCCATCCATCCATCCATCCATCCATCACTCCATCACTCCATCCATCAATGTAACACAGGCCTAAAAAACATTCACTTTTTCAAACAAAAACATTTTTTTTAACAAAAACATTTTTTTTAACAAAAAGTTGTTTCAACTCATGTACCTATCTATCCATCCATCCATCCATCCATCCATCCATCCATCCATCCATCCATCCATCCATCCATCCATCCATCCATCACTCCATCCATCAATCTATCTATAGAAATAGACACTTACCTGTCAGCATTGGTGCTGTTTCAGCACTCGTGCTGATATGCACGGCAAATGCAACCATTTTGCATTGACAGGTGAACAGCTGGGGGAAAACTCAAGTTCAGTTTGCGTCAGGGCGTCTGCATGGATGCAGGGTCAAAGGCCAAAGGCCTGGCACGCTACCTCACCTAACCAGCTAAACCTACCCACCACCTGCACAAAAAAACAGAAAACAAAACCAAAAAACACTGACCACTGGCGGGACCTACACAGACCCTACCCAAAATATACCAGGATAGACCACCCCTATATAAAATAACCCTAGATACAACAGCAATTTATAAAATAGACCCCTGTTAAAAAAAAACAAATCTAAAAAATAAAGTGCAGTACCGTGTCTACACACCTGGTGGCGCTAGAGGCGCACCAAACCACCACCAGTCGACTAGCCATACATCAATTACTATATAAACCAAGTTTCGTACAGATAAAACACACCGTTGCAGATATATGGACAGTTAAGATTCGGCCAATCAGATGCCCTTTATGCAAATGAGGGTGGTTACTAATGAGGGTGAAAGTCGTTTTTACCTCCCTACCTAACCCTAACTCTAACCCTAACCTCTAACCCTACCTATCTATCCATCCATCCATCCATCCATCCATCCATCCATCCATCCATCCATCCATCCATCCATCCATCACTCCATCCATCAATCTATCTATAGAAATAGACACTTACCTGTCAGCATTGGTGCTGTTTCAGCACTCGTGCTGATATGCACGGCAAATGCAACCATTTTGCATTGACAGGTGAACAGCTGGGGGAAAACTCAAGTTCAGTTTGCGTCAGGGCGTCTGCATGGATGCAGGGTCAAAGGCCAAAGGCCTGGCACGCTACCTCACCTAACCAGCTAAACCTACCCACCACCTGCACAAAAAAACAGAAAACAAAACCAAAAAACACTGACCACTGGCGGGACCTACACAGACCCTACCCAAAATATACCAGGATAGACCACCCCTATATAAAATAACCCTAGATACAACAGCAATTTATAAAATAGACCCCTGTTAAAAAAAAACAAATCTAAAAAATAAAGTGCAGTACCGTGTCTACACACCTGGTGGCGCTAGAGGCGCACCAAACCACCACCAGTCGACTAGCCATACATCAATTACTATATAAACCAAGTTTCGTACAGATAAAACACACCGTTGCAGATATATGGACAGTTAAGATTCGGCCAATCAGATGCCCTTTATGCAAATGAGGGTGGTTACTAATGAGGGTGAAAGTCGTTTTTACCTCCCTACCTATATGCCATTTTAACCCTAACCTAACCATAGCCTCAAACTAACCCTAAACCCAAACTAACCATTAGTCCAAAGACTACTTTCAATATTTAACACAAAACAATAAAAAAATATGAACAAACAGTCGATCAAACTCATCTATCCATCTATCCATCTATCCATCTATCCATCTATCTATCCATCCATCCATCCATCACTCCATCACTCCATCACTCCATCCATCCATGTATAACACAGGCCTAAAAACATTCACTTTTTCAAACAAAAACTTTTTTTTTTTTAACAAAAAGTTGTTTAAACTCATGTATCTATATATTCATCTATTCATCTATCTATCTATTTATCTATCTATCCATCCATCCATCCATCCATCCATCCATCACTCCATCCATCCATGTATAACACAGGCCTAAAAACATTCACTTTTTCAAACAAAAACATATTTTTTTTAACAAAAAGTGGTTTAAACTCATGTATCTATATATTCATCTATTCATCTATCTATCCATCCATCCATCCATCCATCCATCACTCCATCACTCCATCCATCAATGTAACACAGGCCTAAAAAACATTCACTTTTTCAAACAAAAACATTTTTTTTAACAAAAACATTTTTTTTAACAAAAAGTTGTTTCAACTCATGTACCTATCTATCCATCCATCCATCCATCCATCCATCCATCCATCCATCCATCCATCCATCCATCCATCCATCCATCACTCCATCCATCAATCTATCTATAGAAATAGACACTTACCTGTCAGCATTGGTGCTGTTTCAGCACTCGTGCTGATATGCACGGCAAATGCAACCATTTTGCATTGACAGGTGAACAGCTGGGGGAAAACTCAAGTTCAGTTTGCGTCAGGGCGTCTGCATGGATGCAGGGTCAAAGGCCAAAGGCCTGGCACGCTACCTCACCTAACCAGCTAAACCTACCCACCACCTGCACAAAAAAAACAGAAAACAAAACCAAAAAACACTGACCACTGGCGGGACCTACACAGACCCTACCCAAAATATACCAGGATAGACCACCCCTATATAAAATAACCCTAGATACAACAGCAATTTATAAAATAGACCCCTGTTAAAAAAAAACAAATCTAAAAAATAAAGTGCAGTACCGTGTCTACACACCTGGTGGCGCTAGAGGCGCACCAAACCACCACCAGTCGACTAGCCATACATCAATTACTATATAAACCAAGTTTCGTACAGATAAAACACACCGTTGCAGATATATGGACAGTTAAGATTCGGCCAATCAGATGCCCTTTATGCAAATGAGGGTGGTTACTAATGAGGGTGAAAGTCGTTTTTACCTCCCTACCTATATGCCATTTTAACCCTAACCTAACCATAGCCTCAAACTAACCCTAAACCCAAACTAACCATTAGTCCAAAGACTACTTTCAATATTTAACACAAAACAATAAAAAAATATGAACAAACAGTCGATCAAACTCATCTATCCATCTATCCATCTATCCATCTATCCATCTATCTATCCATCCATCCATCCATCACTCCATCACTCCATCACTCCATCCATCCATGTATAACACAGGCCTAAAAACATTCACTTTTTCAAACAAAAACTTTTTTTTTTTTAACAAAAAGTTGTTTAAACTCATGTATCTATATATTCATCTATTCATCTATCTATCTATTTATCTATCTATCCATCCATCCATCCATCCATCCATCACTCCATCCATCCATGTATAACACAGGCCTAAAAACATTCACTTTTTCAAACAAAAACATATTTTTTTTAACAAAAAGTGGTTTAAACTCATGTATCTATATATTCATCTATTCATCTATCTATCCATCCATCCATCCATCCATCCATCACTCCATCACTCCATCCATCAATGTAACACAGGCCTAAAAAACATTCACTTTTTCAAACAAAAACATTTTTTTTAACAAAAACATTTTTTTTAACAAAAAGTTGTTTCAACTCATGTACCTATCTATCCATCCATCCATCCATCCATCCATCCATCCATCCATCCATCCATCCATCCATCCATCCATCCATCCATCACTCCATCCATCAATCTATCTATAGAAATAGACACTTACCTGTCAGCATTGGTGCTGTTTCAGCACTCGTGCTGATATGCACGGCAAATGCAACCATTTTGCATTGACAGGTGAACAGCTGGGGGAAAACTCAAGTTCAGTTTGCGTCAGGGCGTCTGCATGGATGCAGGGTCAAAGGCCAAAGGCCTGGCACGCTACCTCACCTAACCAGCTAAACCTACCCACCACCTGCACAAAAAAACAGAAAACAAAACCAAAAAACACTGACCACTGGCGGGACCTACACAGACCCTACCCAAAATATACCAGGATAGACCACCCCTATATAAAATAACCCTAGATACAACAGCAATTTATAAAATAGACCCCTGTTAAAAAAAAACAAATCTAAAAAATAAAGTGCAGTACCGTGTCTACACACCTGGTGGCGCTAGAGGCGCACCAAACCACCACCAGTCGACTAGCCATACATCAATTACTATATAAACCAAGTTTCGTACAGATAAAACACACCGTTGCAGATATATGGACAGTTAAGATTCGGCCAATCAGATGCCCTTTATGCAAATGAGGGTGGTTACTAATGAGGGTGAAAGTCGTTTTTACCTCCCTACCTAACCCTAACTCTAACCCTAACCTCTAACCCTACCTATCTATCCATCCATCCATCCATCCATCCATCCATCCATCCATCCATCCATCCATCCATCCATCCATCACTCCATCCATCAATCTATCTATAGAAATAGACACTTACCTGTCAGCATTGGTGCTGTTTCAGCACTCGTGCTGATATGCACGGCAAATGCAACCATTTTGCATTGACAGGTGAACAGCTGGGGGAAAACTCAAGTTCAGTTTGCGTCAGGGCGTCTGCATGGATGCAGGGTCAAAGGCCAAAGGCCTGGCACGCTACCTCACCTAACCAGCTAAACCTACCCACCACCTGCACAAAAAAACAGAAAACAAAACCAAAAAACACTGACCACTGGCGGGACCTACACAGACCCTACCCAAAATATACCAGGATAGACCACCCCTATATAAAATAACCCTAGATACAACAGCAATTTATAAAATAGACCCCTGTTAAAAAAAAACAAATCTAAAAAATAAAGTGCAGTACCGTGTCTACACACCTGGTGGCGCTAGAGGCGCACCAAACCACCACCAGTCGACTAGCCATACATCAATTACTATATAAACCAAGTTTCGTACAGATAAAACACACCGTTGCAGATATATGGACAGTTAAGATTCGGCCAATCAGATGCCCTTTATGCAAATGAGGGTGGTTACTAATGAGGGTGAAAGTCGTTTTTACCTCCCTACCTATATGCCATTTTAACCCTAACCTAACCATAGCCTCAAACTAACCCTAAACCCAAACTAACCATTAGTCCAAAGACTACTTTCAATATTTAACACAAAACAATAAAAAAATATGAACAAACAGTCGATCAAACTCATCTATCCATCTATCCATCTATCCATCTATCCATCTATCTATCCATCCATCCATCCATCACTCCATCACTCCATCACTCCATCCATCCATGTATAACACAGGCCTAAAAACATTCACTTTTTCAAACAAAAACTTTTTTTTTTTTAACAAAAAGTTGTTTAAACTCATGTATCTATATATTCATCTATTCATCTATCTATCTATTTATCTATCTATCCATCCATCCATCCATCCATCCATCCATCACTCCATCCATCCATGTATAACACAGGCCTAAAAACATTCACTTTTTCAAACAAAAACATATTTTTTTTAACAAAAAGTGGTTTAAACTCATGTATCTATATATTCATCTATTCATCTATCTATCCATCCATCCATCCATCCATCCATCACTCCATCACTCCATCCATCAATGTAACACAGGCCTAAAAAACATTCACTTTTTCAAACAAAAACATTTTTTTTAACAAAAACATTTTTTTTAACAAAAAGTTGTTTCAACTCATGTACCTATCTATCCATCCATCCATCCATCCATCCATCCATCCATCCATCCATCCATCCATCCATCCATCCATCCATCACTCCATCCATCAATCTATCTATAGAAATAGACACTTACCTGTCAGCATTGGTGCTGTTTCAGCACTCGTGCTGATATGCACGGCAAATGCAACCATTTTGCATTGACAGGTGAACAGCTGGGGGAAAACTCAAGTTCAGTTTGCGTCAGGGCGTCTGCATGGATGCAGGGTCAAAGGCCAAAGGCCTGGCACGCTACCTCACCTAACCAGCTAAACCTACCCACCACCTGCACAAAAAAAACAGAAAACAAAACCAAAAAACACTGACCACTGGCGGGACCTACACAGACCCTACCCAAAATATACCAGGATAGACCACCCCTATATAAAATAACCCTAGATACAACAGCAATTTATAAAATAGACCCCTGTTAAAAAAAAACAAATCTAAAAAATAAAGTGCAGTACCGTGTCTACACACCTGGTGGCGCTAGAGGCGCACCAAACCACCACCAGTCGACTAGCCATACATCAATTACTATATAAACCAAGTTTCGTACAGATAAAACACACCGTTGCAGATATATGGACAGTTAAGATTCGGCCAATCAGATGCCCTTTATGCAAATGAGGGTGGTTACTAATGAGGGTGAAAGTCGTTTTTACCTCCCTACCTATATGCCATTTTAACCCTAACCTAACCATAGCCTCAAACTAACCCTAAACCCAAACTAACCATTAGTCCAAAGACTACTTTCAATATTTAACACAAAACAATAAAAAAATATGAACAAACAGTCGATCAAACTCATCTATCCATCTATCCATCTATCCATCTATCCATCTATCTATCCATCCATCCATCCATCACTCCATCACTCCATCACTCCATCCATCCATGTATAACACAGGCCTAAAAACATTCACTTTTTCAAACAAAAACTTTTTTTTTTTTAACAAAAAGTTGTTTAAACTCATGTATCTATATATTCATCTATTCATCTATCTATCTATTTATCTATCTATCCATCCATCCATCCATCCATCCATCACTCCATCCATCCATGTATAACACAGGCCTAAAAACATTCACTTTTTCAAACAAAAACATATTTTTTTTAACAAAAAGTGGTTTAAACTCATGTATCTATATATTCATCTATTCATCTATCTATCCATCCATCCATCCATCCATCCATCACTCCATCACTCCATCCATCAATGTAACACAGGCCTAAAAAACATTCACTTTTTCAAACAAAAACATTTTTTTTAACAAAAACATTTTTTTTAACAAAAAGTTGTTTCAACTCATGTACCTATCTATCCATCCATCCATCCATCCATCCATCCATCCATCCATCCATCCATCCATCCATCCATCCATCCATCCATCACTCCATCCATCAATCTATCTATAGAAATAGACACTTACCTGTCAGCATTGGTGCTGTTTCAGCACTCGTGCTGATATGCACGGCAAATGCAACCATTTTGCATTGACAGGTGAACAGCTGGGGGAAAACTCAAGTTCAGTTTGCGTCAGGGCGTCTGCATGGATGCAGGGTCAAAGGCCAAAGGCCTGGCACGCTACCTCACCTAACCAGCTAAACCTACCCACCACCTGCACAAAAAAACAGAAAACAAAACCAAAAAACACTGACCACTGGCGGGACCTACACAGACCCTACCCAAAATATACCAGGATAGACCACCCCTATATAAAATAACCCTAGATACAACAGCAATTTATAAAATAGACCCCTGTTAAAAAAAAACAAATCTAAAAAATAAAGTGCAGTACCGTGTCTACACACCTGGTGGCGCTAGAGGCGCACCAAACCACCACCAGTCGACTAGCCATACATCAATTACTATATAAACCAAGTTTCGTACAGATAAAACACACCGTTGCAGATATATGGACAGTTAAGATTCGGCCAATCAGATGCCCTTTATGCAAATGAGGGTGGTTACTAATGAGGGTGAAAGTCGTTTTTACCTCCCTACCTAACCCTAACTCTAACCCTAACCTCTAACCCTACCTATCTATCCATCCATCCATCCATCCATCCATCCATCCATCCATCCATCCATCCATCCATCCATCCATCACTCCATCCATCAATCTATCTATAGAAATAGACACTTACCTGTCAGCATTGGTGCTGTTTCAGCACTCGTGCTGATATGCACGGCAAATGCAACCATTTTGCATTGACAGGTGAACAGCTGGGGGAAAACTCAAGTTCAGTTTGCGTCAGGGCGTCTGCATGGATGCAGGGTCAAAGGCCAAAGGCCTGGCACGCTACCTCACCTAACCAGCTAAACCTACCCACCACCTGCACAAAAAAACAGAAAACAAAACCAAAAAACACTGACCACTGGCGGGACCTACACAGACCCTACCCAAAATATACCAGGATAGACCACCCCTATATAAAATAACCCTAGATACAACAGCAATTTATAAAATAGACCCCTGTTAAAAAAAAACAAATCTAAAAAATAAAGTGCAGTACCGTGTCTACACACCTGGTGGCGCTAGAGGCGCACCAAACCACCACCAGTCGACTAGCCATACATCAATTACTATATAAACCAAGTTTCGTACAGATAAAACACACCGTTGCAGATATATGGACAGTTAAGATTCGGCCAATCAGATGCCCTTTATGCAAATGAGGGTGGTTACTAATGAGGGTGAAAGTCGTTTTTACCTCCCTACCTATATGCCATTTTAACCCTAACCTAACCATAGCCTCAAACTAACCCTAAACCCAAACTAACCATTAGTCCAAAGACTACTTTCAATATTTAACACAAAACAATAAAAAAATATGAACAAACAGTCGATCAAACTCATCTATCCATCTATCCATCTATCCATCTATCCATCTATCTATCCATCCATCCATCCATCACTCCATCACTCCATCACTCCATCCATCCATGTATAACACAGGCCTAAAAACATTCACTTTTTCAAACAAAAACTTTTTTTTTTTTAACAAAAAGTTGTTTAAACTCATGTATCTATATATTCATCTATTCATCTATCTATCTATTTATCTATCTATCCATCCATCCATCCATCCATCCATCCATCACTCCATCCATCCATGTATAACACAGGCCTAAAAACATTCACTTTTTCAAACAAAAACATATTTTTTTTAACAAAAAGTGGTTTAAACTCATGTATCTATATATTCATCTATTCATCTATCTATCCATCCATCCATCCATCCATCCATCACTCCATCACTCCATCCATCAATGTAACACAGGCCTAAAAAACATTCACTTTTTCAAACAAAAACATTTTTTTTAACAAAAACATTTTTTTTAACAAAAAGTTGTTTCAACTCATGTACCTATCTATCCATCCATCCATCCATCCATCCATCCATCCATCCATCCATCCATCCATCCATCCATCCATCCATCACTCCATCCATCAATCTATCTATAGAAATAGACACTTACCTGTCAGCATTGGTGCTGTTTCAGCACTCGTGCTGATATGCACGGCAAATGCAACCATTTTGCATTGACAGGTGAACAGCTGGGGGAAAACTCAAGTTCAGTTTGCGTCAGGGCGTCTGCATGGATGCAGGGTCAAAGGCCAAAGGCCTGGCACGCTACCTCACCTAACCAGCTAAACCTACCCACCACCTGCACAAAAAAAACAGAAAACAAAACCAAAAAACACTGACCACTGGCGGGACCTACACAGACCCTACCCAAAATATACCAGGATAGACCACCCCTATATAAAATAACCCTAGATACAACAGCAATTTATAAAATAGACCCCTGTTAAAAAAAAACAAATCTAAAAAATAAAGTGCAGTACCGTGTCTACACACCTGGTGGCGCTAGAGGCGCACCAAACCACCACCAGTCGACTAGCCATACATCAATTACTATATAAACCAAGTTTCGTACAGATAAAACACACCGTTGCAGATATATGGACAGTTAAGATTCGGCCAATCAGATGCCCTTTATGCAAATGAGGGTGGTTACTAATGAGGGTGAAAGTCGTTTTTACCTCCCTACCTATATGCCATTTTAACCCTAACCTAACCATAGCCTCAAACTAACCCTAAACCCAAACTAACCATTAGTCCAAAGACTACTTTCAATATTTAACACAAAACAATAAAAAAATATGAACAAACAGTCGATCAAACTCATCTATCCATCTATCCATCTATCCATCTATCCATCTATCTATCCATCCATCCATCCATCACTCCATCACTCCATCACTCCATCCATCCATGTATAACACAGGCCTAAAAACATTCACTTTTTCAAACAAAAACTTTTTTTTTTTTAACAAAAAGTTGTTTAAACTCATGTATCTATATATTCATCTATTCATCTATCTATCTATTTATCTATCTATCCATCCATCCATCCATCCATCCATCACTCCATCCATCCATGTATAACACAGGCCTAAAAACATTCACTTTTTCAAACAAAAACATATTTTTTTTAACAAAAAGTGGTTTAAACTCATGTATCTATATATTCATCTATTCATCTATCTATCCATCCATCCATCCATCCATCCATCACTCCATCACTCCATCCATCAATGTAACACAGGCCTAAAAAACATTCACTTTTTCAAACAAAAACATTTTTTTTAACAAAAACATTTTTTTTAACAAAAAGTTGTTTCAACTCATGTACCTATCTATCCATCCATCCATCCATCCATCCATCCATCCATCCATCCATCCATCCATCCATCCATCCATCCATCCATCACTCCATCCATCAATCTATCTATAGAAATAGACACTTACCTGTCAGCATTGGTGCTGTTTCAGCACTCGTGCTGATATGCACGGCAAATGCAACCATTTTGCATTGACAGGTGAACAGCTGGGGGAAAACTCAAGTTCAGTTTGCGTCAGGGCGTCTGCATGGATGCAGGGTCAAAGGCCAAAGGCCTGGCACGCTACCTCACCTAACCAGCTAAACCTACCCACCACCTGCACAAAAAAACAGAAAACAAAACCAAAAAACACTGACCACTGGCGGGACCTACACAGACCCTACCCAAAATATACCAGGATAGACCACCCCTATATAAAATAACCCTAGATACAACAGCAATTTATAAAATAGACCCCTGTTAAAAAAAAACAAATCTAAAAAATAAAGTGCAGTACCGTGTCTACACACCTGGTGGCGCTAGAGGCGCACCAAACCACCACCAGTCGACTAGCCATACATCAATTACTATATAAACCAAGTTTCGTACAGATAAAACACACCGTTGCAGATATATGGACAGTTAAGATTCGGCCAATCAGATGCCCTTTATGCAAATGAGGGTGGTTACTAATGAGGGTGAAAGTCGTTTTTACCTCCCTACCTATATGCCATTTTAACCCTAACCTAACCATAGCCTCAAACTAACCCTAAACCCAAACTAACCATTAGTCCAAAGACTACTTTCAATATTTAACACAAAACAATAAAAAAATATGAACAAACAGTCGATCAAACTCATCTATCCATCTATCCATCTATCCATCTATCCATCTATCTATCCATCCATCCATCCATCACTCCATCACTCCATCACTCCATCCATCCATGTATAACACAGGCCTAAAAACATTCACTTTTTCAAACAAAAACTTTTTTTTTTTTAACAAAAAGTTGTTTAAACTCATGTATCTATATATTCATCTATTCATCTATCTATCTATTTATCTATCTATCCATCCATCCATCCATCCATCCATCACTCCATCCATCCATGTATAACACAGGCCTAAAAACATTCACTTTTTCAAACAAAAACATATTTTTTTTAACAAAAAGTGGTTTAAACTCATGTATCTATATATTCATCTATTCATCTATCTATCCATCCATCCATCCATCCATCCATCACTCCATCACTCCATCCATCAATGTAACACAGGCCTAAAAAACATTCACTTTTTCAAACAAAAACATTTTTTTTAACAAAAACATTTTTTTTAACAAAAAGTTGTTTCAACTCATGTACCTATCTATCCATCCATCCATCCATCCATCCATCCATCCATCCATCCATCCATCCATCCATCCATCCATCCATCACTCCATCCATCAATCTATCTATAGAAATAGACACTTACCTGTCAGCATTGGTGCTGTTTCAGCACTCGTGCTGATATGCACGGCAAATGCAACCATTTTGCATTGACAGGTGAACAGCTGGGGGAAAACTCAAGTTCAGTTTGCGTCAGGGCGTCTGCATGGATGCAGGGTCAAAGGCCAAAGGCCTGGCACGCTACCTCACCTAACCAGCTAAACCTACCCACCACCTGCACAAAAAAACAGAAAACAAAACCAAAAAACACTGACCACTGGCGGGACCTACACAGACCCTACCCAAAATATACCAGGATAGACCACCCCTATATAAAATAACCCTAGATACAACAGCAATTTATAAAATAGACCCCTGTTAAAAAAAAACAAATCTAAAAAATAAAGTGCAGTACCGTGTCTACACACCTGGTGGCGCTAGAGGCGCACCAAACCACCACCAGTCGACTAGCCATACATCAATTACTATATAAACCAAGTTTCGTACAGATAAAACACACCGTTGCAGATATATGGACAGTTAAGATTCGGCCAATCAGATGCCCTTTATGCAAATGAGGGTGGTTACTAATGAGGGTGAAAGTCGTTTTTACCTCCCTACCTATATGCCATTTTAACCCTAACCTAACCATAGCCTCAAACTAACCCTAAACCCAAACTAACCATTAGTCCAAAGACTACTTTCAATATTTAACACAAAACAATAAAAAAATATGAACAAACAGTCGATCAAACTCATCTATCCATCTATCCATCTATCCATCTATCCATCTATCTATCCATCCATCCATCCATCACTCCATCACTCCATCACTCCATCCATCCATGTATAACACAGGCCTAAAAACATTCACTTTTTCAAACAAAAACTTTTTTTTTTTTAACAAAAAGTTGTTTAAACTCATGTATCTATATATTCATCTATTCATCTATCTATCTATTTATCTATCTATCCATCCATCCATCCATCCATCCATCACTCCATCCATCCATGTATAACACAGGCCTAAAAACATTCACTTTTTCAAACAAAAACATATTTTTTTTAACAAAAAGTGGTTTAAACTCATGTATCTATATATTCATCTATTCATCTATCTATCCATCCATCCATCCATCCATCCATCACTCCATCACTCCATCCATCAATGTAACACAGGCCTAAAAAACATTCACTTTTTCAAACAAAAACATTTTTTTTAACAAAAACATTTTTTTTAACAAAAAGTTGTTTCAACTCATGTACCTATCTATCCATCCATCCATCCATCCATCCATCCATCCATCCATCCATCCATCCATCCATCCATCCATCCATCACTCCATCCATCAATCTATCTATAGAAATAGACACTTACCTGTCAGCATTGGTGCTGTTTCAGCACTCGTGCTGATATGCACGGCAAATGCAACCATTTTGCATTGACAGGTGAACAGCTGGGGGAAAACTCAAGTTCAGTTTGCGTCAGGGCGTCTGCATGGATGCAGGGTCAAAGGCCAAAGGCCTGGCACGCTACCTCACCTAACCAGCTAAACCTACCCACCACCTGCACAAAAAAACAGAAAACAAAACCAAAAAACACTGACCACTGGCGGGACCTACACAGACCCTACCCAAAATATACCAGGATAGACCACCCCTATATAAAATAACCCTAGATACAACAGCAATTTATAAAATAGACCCCTGTTAAAAAAAAACAAATCTAAAAAATAAAGTGCAGTACCGTGTCTACACACCTGGTGGCGCTAGAGGCGCACCAAACCACCACCAGTCGACTAGCCATACATCAATTACTATATAAACCAAGTTTCGTACAGATAAAACACACCGTTGCAGATATATGGACAGTTAAGATTCGGCCAATCAGATGCCCTTTATGCAAATGAGGGTGGTTACTAATGAGGGTGAAAGTCGTTTTTACCTCCCTACCTATATGCCATTTTAACCCTAACCTAACCATAGCCTCAAACTAACCCTAAACCCAAACTAACCATTAGTCCAAAGACTACTTTCAATATTTAACACAAAACAATAAAAAAATATGAACAAACAGTCGATCAAACTCATCTATCCATCTATCCATCTATCCATCTATCCATCTATCTATCCATCCATCCATCCATCACTCCATCACTCCATCACTCCATCCATCCATGTATAACACAGGCCTAAAAACATTCACTTTTTCAAACAAAAACTTTTTTTTTTTTAACAAAAAGTTGTTTAAACTCATGTATCTATATATTCATCTATTCATCTATCTATCTATTTATCTATCTATCCATCCATCCATCCATCCATCCATCACTCCATCCATCCATGTATAACACAGGCCTAAAAACATTCACTTTTTCAAACAAAAACATATTTTTTTTAACAAAAAGTGGTTTAAACTCATGTATCTATATATTCATCTATTCATCTATCTATCCATCCATCCATCCATCCATCCATCACTCCATCACTCCATCCATCAATGTAACACAGGCCTAAAAAACATTCACTTTTTCAAACAAAAACATTTTTTTTAACAAAAACATTTTTTTTAACAAAAAGTTGTTTCAACTCATGTACCTATCTATCCATCCATCCATCCATCCATCCATCCATCCATCCATCCATCCATCCATCCATCCATCCATCCATCACTCCATCCATCAATCTATCTATAGAAATAGACACTTACCTGTCAGCATTGGTGCTGTTTCAGCACTCGTGCTGATATGCACGGCAAATGCAACCATTTTGCATTGACAGGTGAACAGCTGGGGGAAAACTCAAGTTCAGTTTGCGTCAGGGCGTCTGCATGGATGCAGGGTCAAAGGCCAAAGGCCTGGCACGCTACCTCACCTAACCAGCTAAACCTACCCACCACCTGCACAAAAAAACAGAAAACAAAACCAAAAAACACTGACCACTGGCGGGACCTACACAGACCCTACCCAAAATATACCAGGATAGACCACCCCTATATAAAATAACCCTAGATACAACAGCAATTTATAAAATAGACCCCTGTTAAAAAAAAACAAATCTAAAAAATAAAGTGCAGTACCGTGTCTACACACCTGGTGGCGCTAGAGGCGCACCAAACCACCACCAGTCGACTAGCCATACATCAATTACTATATAAACCAAGTTTCGTACAGATAAAACACACCGTTGCAGATATATGGACAGTTAAGATTCGGCCAATCAGATGCCCTTTATGCAAATGAGGGTGGTTACTAATGAGGGTGAAAGTCGTTTTTACCTCCCTACCTAACCCTAACCCTAACCCTAACCCTAACCCTAACCCTAACCCTAACCCTAACCCTAACCCTAACCCTAACCCTACTCTAACCCTAACTCTAACCCTAACCCTAACTCTAACCCTAACCTCTAACCCTACCTATCTATCCATCCATCCATCCATCCATCCATCCATCCATCCATCCATCCATCCATCCATCCATCCATCACTCCATCCATCAATCTATCTATAGAAATAGACACTTACCTGTCAGCATTGGTGCTGTTTCAGCACTCGTGCTGATATGCACGGCAAATGCAACCATTTTGCATTGACAGGTGAACAGCTGGGGGAAAACTCAAGTTCAGTTTGCGTCAGGGCGTCTGCATGGATGCAGGGTCAAAGGCCAAAGGCCTGGCACGCTACCTCACCTAACCAGCTAAACCTACCCACCACCTGCACAAAAAAACAGAAAACAAAACCAAAAAACACTGACCACTGGCGGGACCTACACAGACCCTACCCAAAATATACCAGGATAGACCACCCCTATATAAAATAACCCTAGATACAACAGCAATTTATAAAATAGACCCCTGTTAAAAAAAAACAAATCTAAAAAATAAAGTGCAGTACCGTGTCTACACACCTGGTGGCGCTAGAGGCGCACCAAACCACCACCAGTCGACTAGCCATACATCAATTACTATATAAACCAAGTTTCGTACAGATAAAACACACCGTTGCAGATATATGGACAGTTAAGATTCGGCCAATCAGATGCCCTTTATGCAAATGAGGGTGGTTACTAATGAGGGTGAAAGTCGTTTTTACCTCCCTACCTATATGCCATTTTAACCCTAACCTAACCATAGCCTCAAACTAACCCTAAACCCAAACTAACCATTAGTCCAAAGACTACTTTCAATATTTAACACAAAACAATAAAAAAATATGAACAAACAGTCGATCAAACTCATCTATCCATCTATCCATCTATCCATCTATCCATCTATCTATCCATCCATCCATCCATCACTCCATCACTCCATCACTCCATCCATCCATGTATAACACAGGCCTAAAAACATTCACTTTTTCAAACAAAAACTTTTTTTTTTTTAACAAAAAGTTGTTTAAACTCATGTATCTATATATTCATCTATTCATCTATCTATCTATTTATCTATCTATCCATCCATCCATCCATCCATCCATCCATCACTCCATCCATCCATGTATAACACAGGCCTAAAAACATTCACTTTTTCAAACAAAAACATATTTTTTTTAACAAAAAGTGGTTTAAACTCATGTATCTATATATTCATCTATTCATCTATCTATCCATCCATCCATCCATCCATCCATCACTCCATCACTCCATCCATCAATGTAACACAGGCCTAAAAAACATTCACTTTTTCAAACAAAAACATTTTTTTTAACAAAAACATTTTTTTTAACAAAAAGTTGTTTCAACTCATGTACCTATCTATCCATCCATCCATCCATCCATCCATCCATCCATCCATCCATCCATCCATCCATCCATCCATCCATCACTCCATCCATCAATCTATCTATAGAAATAGACACTTACCTGTCAGCATTGGTGCTGTTTCAGCACTCGTGCTGATATGCACGGCAAATGCAACCATTTTGCATTGACAGGTGAACAGCTGGGGGAAAACTCAAGTTCAGTTTGCGTCAGGGCGTCTGCATGGATGCAGGGTCAAAGGCCAAAGGCCTGGCACGCTACCTCACCTAACCAGCTAAACCTACCCACCACCTGCACAAAAAAAACAGAAAACAAAACCAAAAAACACTGACCACTGGCGGGACCTACACAGACCCTACCCAAAATATACCAGGATAGACCACCCCTATATAAAATAACCCTAGATACAACAGCAATTTATAAAATAGACCCCTGTTAAAAAAAAACAAATCTAAAAAATAAAGTGCAGTACCGTGTCTACACACCTGGTGGCGCTAGAGGCGCACCAAACCACCACCAGTCGACTAGCCATACATCAATTACTATATAAACCAAGTTTCGTACAGATAAAACACACCGTTGCAGATATATGGACAGTTAAGATTCGGCCAATCAGATGCCCTTTATGCAAATGAGGGTGGTTACTAATGAGGGTGAAAGTCGTTTTTACCTCCCTACCTATATGCCATTTTAACCCTAACCTAACCATAGCCTCAAACTAACCCTAAACCCAAACTAACCATTAGTCCAAAGACTACTTTCAATATTTAACACAAAACAATAAAAAAATATGAACAAACAGTCGATCAAACTCATCTATCCATCTATCCATCTATCCATCTATCCATCTATCTATCCATCCATCCATCCATCACTCCATCACTCCATCACTCCATCCATCCATGTATAACACAGGCCTAAAAACATTCACTTTTTCAAACAAAAACTTTTTTTTTTTTAACAAAAAGTTGTTTAAACTCATGTATCTATATATTCATCTATTCATCTATCTATCTATTTATCTATCTATCCATCCATCCATCCATCCATCCATCACTCCATCCATCCATGTATAACACAGGCCTAAAAACATTCACTTTTTCAAACAAAAACATATTTTTTTTAACAAAAAGTGGTTTAAACTCATGTATCTATATATTCATCTATTCATCTATCTATCCATCCATCCATCCATCCATCCATCACTCCATCACTCCATCCATCAATGTAACACAGGCCTAAAAAACATTCACTTTTTCAAACAAAAACATTTTTTTTAACAAAAACATTTTTTTTAACAAAAAGTTGTTTCAACTCATGTACCTATCTATCCATCCATCCATCCATCCATCCATCCATCCATCCATCCATCCATCCATCCATCCATCCATCCATCCATCACTCCATCCATCAATCTATCTATAGAAATAGACACTTACCTGTCAGCATTGGTGCTGTTTCAGCACTCGTGCTGATATGCACGGCAAATGCAACCATTTTGCATTGACAGGTGAACAGCTGGGGGAAAACTCAAGTTCAGTTTGCGTCAGGGCGTCTGCATGGATGCAGGGTCAAAGGCCAAAGGCCTGGCACGCTACCTCACCTAACCAGCTAAACCTACCCACCACCTGCACAAAAAAACAGAAAACAAAACCAAAAAACACTGACCACTGGCGGGACCTACACAGACCCTACCCAAAATATACCAGGATAGACCACCCCTATATAAAATAACCCTAGATACAACAGCAATTTATAAAATAGACCCCTGTTAAAAAAAAACAAATCTAAAAAATAAAGTGCAGTACCGTGTCTACACACCTGGTGGCGCTAGAGGCGCACCAAACCACCACCAGTCGACTAGCCATACATCAATTACTATATAAACCAAGTTTCGTACAGATAAAACACACCGTTGCAGATATATGGACAGTTAAGATTCGGCCAATCAGATGCCCTTTATGCAAATGAGGGTGGTTACTAATGAGGGTGAAAGTCGTTTTTACCTCCCTACCTATATGCCATTTTAACCCTAACCTAACCATAGCCTCAAACTAACCCTAAACCCAAACTAACCATTAGTCCAAAGACTACTTTCAATATTTAACACAAAACAATAAAAAAATATGAACAAACAGTCGATCAAACTCATCTATCCATCTATCCATCTATCCATCTATCCATCTATCTATCCATCCATCCATCCATCACTCCATCACTCCATCACTCCATCCATCCATGTATAACACAGGCCTAAAAACATTCACTTTTTCAAACAAAAACTTTTTTTTTTTTAACAAAAAGTTGTTTAAACTCATGTATCTATATATTCATCTATTCATCTATCTATCTATTTATCTATCTATCCATCCATCCATCCATCCATCCATCACTCCATCCATCCATGTATAACACAGGCCTAAAAACATTCACTTTTTCAAACAAAAACATATTTTTTTTAACAAAAAGTGGTTTAAACTCATGTATCTATATATTCATCTATTCATCTATCTATCCATCCATCCATCCATCCATCCATCACTCCATCACTCCATCCATCAATGTAACACAGGCCTAAAAAACATTCACTTTTTCAAACAAAAACATTTTTTTTAACAAAAACATTTTTTTTAACAAAAAGTTGTTTCAACTCATGTACCTATCTATCCATCCATCCATCCATCCATCCATCCATCCATCCATCCATCCATCCATCCATCCATCCATCCATCCATCACTCCATCCATCAATCTATCTATAGAAATAGACACTTACCTGTCAGCATTGGTGCTGTTTCAGCACTCGTGCTGATATGCACGGCAAATGCAACCATTTTGCATTGACAGGTGAACAGCTGGGGGAAAACTCAAGTTCAGTTTGCGTCAGGGCGTCTGCATGGATGCAGGGTCAAAGGCCAAAGGCCTGGCACGCTACCTCACCTAACCAGCTAAACCTACCCACCACCTGCACAAAAAAACAGAAAACAAAACCAAAAAACACTGACCACTGGCGGGACCTACACAGACCCTACCCAAAATATACCAGGATAGACCACCCCTATATAAAATAACCCTAGATACAACAGCAATTTATAAAATAGACCCCTGTTAAAAAAAAACAAATCTAAAAAATAAAGTGCAGTACCGTGTCTACACACCTGGTGGCGCTAGAGGCGCACCAAACCACCACCAGTCGACTAGCCATACATCAATTACTATATAAACCAAGTTTCGTACAGATAAAACACACCGTTGCAGATATATGGACAGTTAAGATTCGGCCAATCAGATGCCCTTTATGCAAATGAGGGTGGTTACTAATGAGGGTGAAAGTCGTTTTTACCTCCCTACCTAACCTAACCTAACCATAGCCCCAAACTAACCCTAAACCCAAACTAACCATTAGTCCAAAGACTACTTTCAATATTTAACACAAAACAATAAAAAAATATGAACAAACAGTCGATCAAACTCATCTATCCATCTATCCATCTATCCATCTATCTATCCATCCATCCATCCATCACTCCATCACTCCATCACTCCATCCATCCATGTATAACACAGGCCTAAAAACATTCACTTTTTCAAACAAAAACTTTTTTTTTTTTAACAAAAAGTTGTTTAAACTCATGTATCTATATATTCATCTATTCATCTATCTATCTATTTATCTATCTATCCATCCATCCATCCATCCATCCATCACTCCATCCATCCATGTATAACACAGGCCTAAAAACATTCACTTTTTCAAACAAAAACATATTTTTTTTAACAAAAAGTGGTTTAAACTCATGTATCTATATATTCATCTATTCATCTATCTATCCATCCATCCATCCATCCATCCATCACTCCATCACTCCATCCATCAATGTAACACAGGCCTAAAAAACATTCACTTTTTCAAACAAAAACATTTTTTTTAACAAAAACATTTTTTTTAACAAAAAGTTGTTTCAACTCATGTACCTATCTATCCATCCATCCATCCATCCATCCATCCATCCATCCATCCATCCATCCATCCATCCATCCATCCATCCATCACTCCATCCATCAATCTATCTATAGAAATAGACACTTACCTGTCAGCATTGGTGCTGTTTCAGCACTCGTGCTGATATGCACGGCAAATGCAACCATTTTGCATTGACAGGTGAACAGCTGGGGGAAAACTCAAGTTCAGTTTGCGTCAGGGCGTCTGCATGGATGCAGGGTCAAAGGCCAAAGGCCTGGCACGCTACCTCACCTAACCAGCTAAACCTACCCACCACCTGCACAAAAAAACAGAAAACAAAACCAAAAAACACTGACCACTGGCGGGACCTACACAGACCCTACCCAAAATATACCAGGATAGACCACCCCTATATAAAATAACCCTAGATACAACAGCAATTTATAAAATAGACCCCTGTTAAAAAAAAACAAATCTAAAAAATAAAGTGCAGTACCGTGTCTACACACCTGGTGGCGCTAGAGGCGCACCAAACCACCACCAGTCGACTAGCCATACATCAATTACTATATAAACCAAGTTTCGTACAGATAAAACACACCGTTGCAGATATATGGACAGTTAAGATTCGGCCAATCAGATGCCCTTTATGCAAATGAGGGTGGTTACTAATGAGGGTGAAAGTCGTTTTTACCTCCCTACCTAACCCTAACTCTCTAACTCTAACCCTAACTCTAACTCTAACCCTAACCTAACCCTAACCCTAACCCTAACCCCTAACCCTAACTAACCTGGTGGCGCTAGAGGCGCACCAAACCACCACCAGTCGACTAGCCATACATCAATTACTATATAAACCAAGTTTCGTACAGATAAAACACACCGTTGCAGATATATGGACAGTTAAGATTCGGCCAATCAGATGCCCTTTATGCAAATGAGGGTGGTTACTAATGAGGGTGAAAGTCGTTTTTACCTCCCTACCTAACTCTAACCCTAACTCTAACCCTAACCCTAACCCTAACCCTAACTCTAACCCTAACTCTAACCCTAACTCTAACCCTAACCCTAACTCTAACCCTAACCTCTAACCCTACCTATCTATCCATCCATCCATCCATCCATCCATCCATCCATCCATCCATCCATCCATCCATCCATCCATCACTCCATCCATCAATCTATCTATAGAAATAGACACTTACCTGTCAGCATTGGTGCTGTTTCAGCACTCGTGCTGATATGCACGGCAAATGCAACCATTTTGCATTGACAGGTGAACAGCTGGGGGAAAACTCAAGTTCAGTTTGCGTCAGGGCGTCTGCATGGATGCAGGGTCAAAGGCCAAAGGCCTGGCACGCTACCTCACCTAACCAGCTAAACCTACCCACCACCTGCACAAAAAAACAGAAAACAAAACCAAAAAACACTGACCACTGGCGGGACCTACACAGACCCTACCCAAAATATACCAGGATAGACCACCCCTATATAAAATAACCCTAGATACAACAGCAATTTATAAAATAGACCCCTGTTAAAAAAAAACAAATCTAAAAAATAAAGTGCAGTACCGTGTCTACACACCTGGTGGCGCTAGAGGCGCACCAAACCACCACCAGTCGACTAGCCATACATCAATTACTATATAAACCAAGTTTCGTACAGATAAAACACACCGTTGCAGATATATGGACAGTTAAGATTCGGCCAATCAGATGCCCTTTATGCAAATGAGGGTGGTTACTAATGAGGGTGAAAGTCGTTTTTACCTCCCTACCTATATGCCATTTTAACCCTAACCTAACCATAGCCTCAAACTAACCCTAAACCCAAACTAACCATTAGTCCAAAGACTACTTTCAATATTTAACACAAAACAATAAAAAAATATGAACAAACAGTCGATCAAACTCATCTATCCATCTATCCATCTATCCATCTATCCATCTATCTATCCATCCATCCATCCATCACTCCATCACTCCATCACTCCATCCATCCATGTATAACACAGGCCTAAAAACATTCACTTTTTCAAACAAAAACTTTTTTTTTTTTAACAAAAAGTTGTTTAAACTCATGTATCTATATATTCATCTATTCATCTATCTATCTATTTATCTATCTATCCATCCATCCATCCATCCATCCATCACTCCATCCATCCATGTATAACACAGGCCTAAAAACATTCACTTTTTCAAACAAAAACATATTTTTTTTAACAAAAAGTGGTTTAAACTCATGTATCTATATATTCATCTATTCATCTATCTATCCATCCATCCATCCATCCATCCATCACTCCATCACTCCATCCATCAATGTAACACAGGCCTAAAAAACATTCACTTTTTCAAACAAAAACATTTTTTTTAACAAAAACATTTTTTTTAACAAAAAGTTGTTTCAACTCATGTACCTATCTATCCATCCATCCATCCATCCATCCATCCATCCATCCATCCATCCATCCATCCATCCATCCATCCATCACTCCATCCATCAATCTATCTATAGAAATAGACACTTACCTGTCAGCATTGGTGCTGTTTCAGCACTCGTGCTGATATGCACGGCAAATGCAACCATTTTGCATTGACAGGTGAACAGCTGGGGGAAAACTCAAGTTCAGTTTGCGTCAGGGCGTCTGCATGGATGCAGGGTCAAAGGCCAAAGGCCTGGCACGCTACCTCACCTAACCAGCTAAACCTACCCACCACCTGCACAAAAAAACAGAAAACAAAACCAAAAAACACTGACCACTGGCGGGACCTACACAGACCCTACCCAAAATATACCAGGATAGACCACCCCTATATAAAATAACCCTAGATACAACAGCAATTTATAAAATAGACCCCTGTTAAAAAAAAACAAATCTAAAAAATAAAGTGCAGTACCGTGTCTACACACCTGGTGGCGCTAGAGGCGCACCAAACCACCACCAGTCGACTAGCCATACATCAATTACTATATAAACCAAGTTTCGTACAGATAAAACACACCGTTGCAGATATATGGACAGTTAAGATTCGGCCAATCAGATGCCCTTTATGCAAATGAGGGTGGTTACTAATGAGGGTGAAAGTCGTTTTTACCTCCCTACCTATATGCCATTTTAACCCTAACCTAACCATAGCCTCAAACTAACCCTAAACCCAAACTAACCATTAGTCCAAAGACTACTTTCAATATTTAACACAAAACAATAAAAAAATATGAACAAACAGTCGATCAAACTCATCTATCCATCTATCCATCTATCCATCTATCCATCTATCTATCCATCCATCCATCCATCACTCCATCACTCCATCACTCCATCCATCCATGTATAACACAGGCCTAAAAACATTCACTTTTTCAAACAAAAACTTTTTTTTTTTTAACAAAAAGTTGTTTAAACTCATGTATCTATATATTCATCTATTCATCTATCTATCTATTTATCTATCTATCCATCCATCCATCCATCCATCCATCACTCCATCCATCCATGTATAACACAGGCCTAAAAACATTCACTTTTTCAAACAAAAACATATTTTTTTTAACAAAAAGTGGTTTAAACTCATGTATCTATATATTCATCTATTCATCTATCTATCCATCCATCCATCCATCCATCCATCACTCCATCACTCCATCCATCAATGTAACACAGGCCTAAAAAACATTCACTTTTTCAAACAAAAACATTTTTTTTAACAAAAACATTTTTTTTAACAAAAAGTTGTTTCAACTCATGTACCTATCTATCCATCCATCCATCCATCCATCCATCCATCCATCCATCCATCCATCCATCCATCCATCCATCCATCACTCCATCCATCAATCTATCTATAGAAATAGACACTTACCTGTCAGCATTGGTGCTGTTTCAGCACTCGTGCTGATATGCACGGCAAATGCAACCATTTTGCATTGACAGGTGAACAGCTGGGGGAAAACTCAAGTTCAGTTTGCGTCAGGGCGTCTGCATGGATGCAGGGTCAAAGGCCAAAGGCCTGGCACGCTACCTCACCTAACCAGCTAAACCTACCCACCACCTGCACAAAAAAACAGAAAACAAAACCAAAAAACACTGACCACTGGCGGGACCTACACAGACCCTACCCAAAATATACCAGGATAGACCACCCCTATATAAAATAACCCTAGATACAACAGCAATTTATAAAATAGACCCCTGTTAAAAAAAAACAAATCTAAAAAATAAAGTGCAGTACCGTGTCTACACACCTGGTGGCGCTAGAGGCGCACCAAACCACCACCAGTCGACTAGCCATACATCAATTACTATATAAACCAAGTTTCGTACAGATAAAACACACCGTTGCAGATATATGGACAGTTAAGATTCGGCCAATCAGATGCCCTTTATGCAAATGAGGGTGGTTACTAATGAGGGTGAAAGTCGTTTTTACCTCCCTACCTAACCCTAACCCTAACCCTAACCCTAACCCTAACCCTAACCCTAACCCTAACCCTAACCCTAACCCTAACCCTACTCTAACCCTAACTCTAACCCTAACCCTAACTCTAACCCTAACCTCTAACCCTACCTATCTATCCATCCATCCATCCATCCATCCATCCATCCATCCATCCATCCATCCATCCATCCATCCATCACTCCATCCATCAATCTATCTATAGAAATAGACACTTACCTGTCAGCATTGGTGCTGTTTCAGCACTCGTGCTGATATGCACGGCAAATGCAACCATTTTGCATTGACAGGTGAACAGCTGGGGGAAAACTCAAGTTCAGTTTGCGTCAGGGCGTCTGCATGGATGCAGGGTCAAAGGCCAAAGGCCTGGCACGCTACCTCACCTAACCAGCTAAACCTACCCACCACCTGCACAAAAAAACAGAAAACAAAACCAAAAAACACTGACCACTGGCGGGACCTACACAGACCCTACCCAAAATATACCAGGATAGACCACCCCTATATAAAATAACCCTAGATACAACAGCAATTTATAAAATAGACCCCTGTTAAAAAAAAACAAATCTAAAAAATAAAGTGCAGTACCGTGTCTACACACCTGGTGGCGCTAGAGGCGCACCAAACCACCACCAGTCGACTAGCCATACATCAATTACTATATAAACCAAGTTTCGTACAGATAAAACACACCGTTGCAGATATATGGACAGTTAAGATTCGGCCAATCAGATGCCCTTTATGCAAATGAGGGTGGTTACTAATGAGGGTGAAAGTCGTTTTTACCTCCCTACCTATATGCCATTTTAACCCTAACCTAACCATAGCCTCAAACTAACCCTAAACCCAAACTAACCATTAGTCCAAAGACTACTTTCAATATTTAACACAAAACAATAAAAAAATATGAACAAACAGTCGATCAAACTCATCTATCCATCTATCCATCTATCCATCTATCCATCTATCTATCCATCCATCCATCCATCACTCCATCACTCCATCACTCCATCCATCCATGTATAACACAGGCCTAAAAACATTCACTTTTTCAAACAAAAACTTTTTTTTTTTTAACAAAAAGTTGTTTAAACTCATGTATCTATATATTCATCTATTCATCTATCTATCTATTTATCTATCTATCCATCCATCCATCCATCCATCCATCCATCACTCCATCCATCCATGTATAACACAGGCCTAAAAACATTCACTTTTTCAAACAAAAACATATTTTTTTTAACAAAAAGTGGTTTAAACTCATGTATCTATATATTCATCTATTCATCTATCTATCCATCCATCCATCCATCCATCCATCACTCCATCACTCCATCCATCAATGTAACACAGGCCTAAAAAACATTCACTTTTTCAAACAAAAACATTTTTTTTAACAAAAACATTTTTTTTAACAAAAAGTTGTTTCAACTCATGTACCTATCTATCCATCCATCCATCCATCCATCCATCCATCCATCCATCCATCCATCCATCCATCCATCCATCCATCACTCCATCCATCAATCTATCTATAGAAATAGACACTTACCTGTCAGCATTGGTGCTGTTTCAGCACTCGTGCTGATATGCACGGCAAATGCAACCATTTTGCATTGACAGGTGAACAGCTGGGGGAAAACTCAAGTTCAGTTTGCGTCAGGGCGTCTGCATGGATGCAGGGTCAAAGGCCAAAGGCCTGGCACGCTACCTCACCTAACCAGCTAAACCTACCCACCACCTGCACAAAAAAAACAGAAAACAAAACCAAAAAACACTGACCACTGGCGGGACCTACACAGACCCTACCCAAAATATACCAGGATAGACCACCCCTATATAAAATAACCCTAGATACAACAGCAATTTATAAAATAGACCCCTGTTAAAAAAAAACAAATCTAAAAAATAAAGTGCAGTACCGTGTCTACACACCTGGTGGCGCTAGAGGCGCACCAAACCACCACCAGTCGACTAGCCATACATCAATTACTATATAAACCAAGTTTCGTACAGATAAAACACACCGTTGCAGATATATGGACAGTTAAGATTCGGCCAATCAGATGCCCTTTATGCAAATGAGGGTGGTTACTAATGAGGGTGAAAGTCGTTTTTACCTCCCTACCTATATGCCATTTTAACCCTAACCTAACCATAGCCTCAAACTAACCCTAAACCCAAACTAACCATTAGTCCAAAGACTACTTTCAATATTTAACACAAAACAATAAAAAAATATGAACAAACAGTCGATCAAACTCATCTATCCATCTATCCATCTATCCATCTATCCATCTATCTATCCATCCATCCATCCATCACTCCATCACTCCATCACTCCATCCATCCATGTATAACACAGGCCTAAAAACATTCACTTTTTCAAACAAAAACTTTTTTTTTTTTAACAAAAAGTTGTTTAAACTCATGTATCTATATATTCATCTATTCATCTATCTATCTATTTATCTATCTATCCATCCATCCATCCATCCATCCATCACTCCATCCATCCATGTATAACACAGGCCTAAAAACATTCACTTTTTCAAACAAAAACATATTTTTTTTAACAAAAAGTGGTTTAAACTCATGTATCTATATATTCATCTATTCATCTATCTATCCATCCATCCATCCATCCATCCATCACTCCATCACTCCATCCATCAATGTAACACAGGCCTAAAAAACATTCACTTTTTCAAACAAAAACATTTTTTTTAACAAAAACATTTTTTTTAACAAAAAGTTGTTTCAACTCATGTACCTATCTATCCATCCATCCATCCATCCATCCATCCATCCATCCATCCATCCATCCATCCATCCATCCATCCATCCATCACTCCATCCATCAATCTATCTATAGAAATAGACACTTACCTGTCAGCATTGGTGCTGTTTCAGCACTCGTGCTGATATGCACGGCAAATGCAACCATTTTGCATTGACAGGTGAACAGCTGGGGGAAAACTCAAGTTCAGTTTGCGTCAGGGCGTCTGCATGGATGCAGGGTCAAAGGCCAAAGGCCTGGCACGCTACCTCACCTAACCAGCTAAACCTACCCACCACCTGCACAAAAAAACAGAAAACAAAACCAAAAAACACTGACCACTGGCGGGACCTACACAGACCCTACCCAAAATATACCAGGATAGACCACCCCTATATAAAATAACCCTAGATACAACAGCAATTTATAAAATAGACCCCTGTTAAAAAAAAACAAATCTAAAAAATAAAGTGCAGTACCGTGTCTACACACCTGGTGGCGCTAGAGGCGCACCAAACCACCACCAGTCGACTAGCCATACATCAATTACTATATAAACCAAGTTTCGTACAGATAAAACACACCGTTGCAGATATATGGACAGTTAAGATTCGGCCAATCAGATGCCCTTTATGCAAATGAGGGTGGTTACTAATGAGGGTGAAAGTCGTTTTTACCTCCCTACCTATATGCCATTTTAACCCTAACCTAACCATAGCCTCAAACTAACCCTAAACCCAAACTAACCATTAGTCCAAAGACTACTTTCAATATTTAACACAAAACAATAAAAAAATATGAACAAACAGTCGATCAAACTCATCTATCCATCTATCCATCTATCCATCTATCCATCTATCTATCCATCCATCCATCCATCACTCCATCACTCCATCACTCCATCCATCCATGTATAACACAGGCCTAAAAACATTCACTTTTTCAAACAAAAACTTTTTTTTTTTTAACAAAAAGTTGTTTAAACTCATGTATCTATATATTCATCTATTCATCTATCTATCTATTTATCTATCTATCCATCCATCCATCCATCCATCCATCACTCCATCCATCCATGTATAACACAGGCCTAAAAACATTCACTTTTTCAAACAAAAACATATTTTTTTTAACAAAAAGTGGTTTAAACTCATGTATCTATATATTCATCTATTCATCTATCTATCCATCCATCCATCCATCCATCCATCACTCCATCACTCCATCCATCAATGTAACACAGGCCTAAAAAACATTCACTTTTTCAAACAAAAACATTTTTTTTAACAAAAACATTTTTTTTAACAAAAAGTTGTTTCAACTCATGTACCTATCTATCCATCCATCCATCCATCCATCCATCCATCCATCCATCCATCCATCCATCCATCCATCCATCCATCCATCACTCCATCCATCAATCTATCTATAGAAATAGACACTTACCTGTCAGCATTGGTGCTGTTTCAGCACTCGTGCTGATATGCACGGCAAATGCAACCATTTTGCATTGACAGGTGAACAGCTGGGGGAAAACTCAAGTTCAGTTTGCGTCAGGGCGTCTGCATGGATGCAGGGTCAAAGGCCAAAGGCCTGGCACGCTACCTCACCTAACCAGCTAAACCTACCCACCACCTGCACAAAAAAACAGAAAACAAAACCAAAAAACACTGACCACTGGCGGGACCTACACAGACCCTACCCAAAATATACCAGGATAGACCACCCCTATATAAAATAACCCTAGATACAACAGCAATTTATAAAATAGACCCCTGTTAAAAAAAAACAAATCTAAAAAATAAAGTGCAGTACCGTGTCTACACACCTGGTGGCGCTAGAGGCGCACCAAACCACCACCAGTCGACTAGCCATACATCAATTACTATATAAACCAAGTTTCGTACAGATAAAACACACCGTTGCAGATATATGGACAGTTAAGATTCGGCCAATCAGATGCCCTTTATGCAAATGAGGGTGGTTACTAATGAGGGTGAAAGTCGTTTTTACCTCCCTACCTAACCTAACCTAACCATAGCCCCAAACTAACCCTAAACCCAAACTAACCATTAGTCCAAAGACTACTTTCAATATTTAACACAAAACAATAAAAAAATATGAACAAACAGTCGATCAAACTCATCTATCCATCTATCCATCTATCCATCTATCTATCCATCCATCCATCCATCACTCCATCACTCCATCACTCCATCCATCCATGTATAACACAGGCCTAAAAACATTCACTTTTTCAAACAAAAACTTTTTTTTTTTTAACAAAAAGTTGTTTAAACTCATGTATCTATATATTCATCTATTCATCTATCTATCTATTTATCTATCTATCCATCCATCCATCCATCCATCCATCACTCCATCCATCCATGTATAACACAGGCCTAAAAACATTCACTTTTTCAAACAAAAACATATTTTTTTTAACAAAAAGTGGTTTAAACTCATGTATCTATATATTCATCTATTCATCTATCTATCCATCCATCCATCCATCCATCCATCACTCCATCACTCCATCCATCAATGTAACACAGGCCTAAAAAACATTCACTTTTTCAAACAAAAACATTTTTTTTAACAAAAACATTTTTTTTAACAAAAAGTTGTTTCAACTCATGTACCTATCTATCCATCCATCCATCCATCCATCCATCCATCCATCCATCCATCCATCCATCCATCCATCCATCCATCCATCACTCCATCCATCAATCTATCTATAGAAATAGACACTTACCTGTCAGCATTGGTGCTGTTTCAGCACTCGTGCTGATATGCACGGCAAATGCAACCATTTTGCATTGACAGGTGAACAGCTGGGGGAAAACTCAAGTTCAGTTTGCGTCAGGGCGTCTGCATGGATGCAGGGTCAAAGGCCAAAGGCCTGGCACGCTACCTCACCTAACCAGCTAAACCTACCCACCACCTGCACAAAAAAACAGAAAACAAAACCAAAAAACACTGACCACTGGCGGGACCTACACAGACCCTACCCAAAATATACCAGGATAGACCACCCCTATATAAAATAACCCTAGATACAACAGCAATTTATAAAATAGACCCCTGTTAAAAAAAAACAAATCTAAAAAATAAAGTGCAGTACCGTGTCTACACACCTGGTGGCGCTAGAGGCGCACCAAACCACCACCAGTCGACTAGCCATACATCAATTACTATATAAACCAAGTTTCGTACAGATAAAACACACCGTTGCAGATATATGGACAGTTAAGATTCGGCCAATCAGATGCCCTTTATGCAAATGAGGGTGGTTACTAATGAGGGTGAAAGTCGTTTTTACCTCCCTACCTAACCCTAACTCTCTAACTCTAACCCTAACTCTAACTCTAACCCTAACCTAACCCTAACCCTAACCCTAACCCCTAACCCTAACTAACCTGGTGGCGCTAGAGGCGCACCAAACCACCACCAGTCGACTAGCCATACATCAATTACTATATAAACCAAGTTTCGTACAGATAAAACACACCGTTGCAGATATATGGACAGTTAAGATTCGGCCAATCAGATGCCCTTTATGCAAATGAGGGTGGTTACTAATGAGGGTGAAAGTCGTTTTTACCTCCCTACCTAACTCTAACCCTAACTCTAACCCTAACCCTAACCCTAACCCTAACTCTAACCCTAACTCTAACCCTAACTCTAACCCTAACCCTAACTCTAACCCTAACCTCTAACCCTACCTATCTATCCATCCATCCATCCATCCATCCATCCATCCATCCATCCATCCATCCATCCATCCATCCATCACTCCATCCATCAATCTATCTATAGAAATAGACACTTACCTGTCAGCATTGGTGCTGTTTCAGCACTCGTGCTGATATGCACGGCAAATGCAACCATTTTGCATTGACAGGTGAACAGCTGGGGGAAAACTCAAGTTCAGTTTGCGTCAGGGCGTCTGCATGGATGCAGGGTCAAAGGCCAAAGGCCTGGCACGCTACCTCACCTAACCAGCTAAACCTACCCACCACCTGCACAAAAAAACAGAAAACAAAACCAAAAAACACTGACCACTGGCGGGACCTACACAGACCCTACCCAAAATATACCAGGATAGACCACCCCTATATAAAATAACCCTAGATACAACAGCAATTTATAAAATAGACCCCTGTTAAAAAAAAACAAATCTAAAAAATAAAGTGCAGTACCGTGTCTACACACCTGGTGGCGCTAGAGGCGCACCAAACCACCACCAGTCGACTAGCCATACATCAATTACTATATAAACCAAGTTTCGTACAGATAAAACACACCGTTGCAGATATATGGACAGTTAAGATTCGGCCAATCAGATGCCCTTTATGCAAATGAGGGTGGTTACTAATGAGGGTGAAAGTCGTTTTTACCTCCCTACCTATATGCCATTTTAACCCTAACCTAACCATAGCCTCAAACTAACCCTAAACCCAAACTAACCATTAGTCCAAAGACTACTTTCAATATTTAACACAAAACAATAAAAAAATATGAACAAACAGTCGATCAAACTCATCTATCCATCTATCCATCTATCCATCTATCCATCTATCTATCCATCCATCCATCCATCACTCCATCACTCCATCACTCCATCCATCCATGTATAACACAGGCCTAAAAACATTCACTTTTTCAAACAAAAACTTTTTTTTTTTTAACAAAAAGTTGTTTAAACTCATGTATCTATATATTCATCTATTCATCTATCTATCTATTTATCTATCTATCCATCCATCCATCCATCCATCCATCACTCCATCCATCCATGTATAACACAGGCCTAAAAACATTCACTTTTTCAAACAAAAACATATTTTTTTTAACAAAAAGTGGTTTAAACTCATGTATCTATATATTCATCTATTCATCTATCTATCCATCCATCCATCCATCCATCCATCACTCCATCACTCCATCCATCAATGTAACACAGGCCTAAAAAACATTCACTTTTTCAAACAAAAACATTTTTTTTAACAAAAACATTTTTTTTAACAAAAAGTTGTTTCAACTCATGTACCTATCTATCCATCCATCCATCCATCCATCCATCCATCCATCCATCCATCCATCCATCCATCCATCCATCCATCACTCCATCCATCAATCTATCTATAGAAATAGACACTTACCTGTCAGCATTGGTGCTGTTTCAGCACTCGTGCTGATATGCACGGCAAATGCAACCATTTTGCATTGACAGGTGAACAGCTGGGGGAAAACTCAAGTTCAGTTTGCGTCAGGGCGTCTGCATGGATGCAGGGTCAAAGGCCAAAGGCCTGGCACGCTACCTCACCTAACCAGCTAAACCTACCCACCACCTGCACAAAAAAACAGAAAACAAAACCAAAAAACACTGACCACTGGCGGGACCTACACAGACCCTACCCAAAATATACCAGGATAGACCACCCCTATATAAAATAACCCTAGATACAACAGCAATTTATAAAATAGACCCCTGTTAAAAAAAAACAAATCTAAAAAATAAAGTGCAGTACCGTGTCTACACACCTGGTGGCGCTAGAGGCGCACCAAACCACCACCAGTCGACTAGCCATACATCAATTACTATATAAACCAAGTTTCGTACAGATAAAACACACCGTTGCAGATATATGGACAGTTAAGATTCGGCCAATCAGATGCCCTTTATGCAAATGAGGGTGGTTACTAATGAGGGTGAAAGTCGTTTTTACCTCCCTACCTATATGCCATTTTAACCCTAACCTAACCATAGCCTCAAACTAACCCTAAACCCAAACTAACCATTAGTCCAAAGACTACTTTCAATATTTAACACAAAACAATAAAAAAATATGAACAAACAGTCGATCAAACTCATCTATCCATCTATCCATCTATCCATCTATCCATCTATCTATCCATCCATCCATCCATCACTCCATCACTCCATCACTCCATCCATCCATGTATAACACAGGCCTAAAAACATTCACTTTTTCAAACAAAAACTTTTTTTTTTTTAACAAAAAGTTGTTTAAACTCATGTATCTATATATTCATCTATTCATCTATCTATCTATTTATCTATCTATCCATCCATCCATCCATCCATCCATCACTCCATCCATCCATGTATAACACAGGCCTAAAAACATTCACTTTTTCAAACAAAAACATATTTTTTTTAACAAAAAGTGGTTTAAACTCATGTATCTATATATTCATCTATTCATCTATCTATCCATCCATCCATCCATCCATCCATCACTCCATCACTCCATCCATCAATGTAACACAGGCCTAAAAAACATTCACTTTTTCAAACAAAAACATTTTTTTTAACAAAAACATTTTTTTTAACAAAAAGTTGTTTCAACTCATGTACCTATCTATCCATCCATCCATCCATCCATCCATCCATCCATCCATCCATCCATCCATCCATCCATCCATCCATCACTCCATCCATCAATCTATCTATAGAAATAGACACTTACCTGTCAGCATTGGTGCTGTTTCAGCACTCGTGCTGATATGCACGGCAAATGCAACCATTTTGCATTGACAGGTGAACAGCTGGGGGAAAACTCAAGTTCAGTTTGCGTCAGGGCGTCTGCATGGATGCAGGGTCAAAGGCCAAAGGCCTGGCACGCTACCTCACCTAACCAGCTAAACCTACCCACCACCTGCACAAAAAAACAGAAAACAAAACCAAAAAACACTGACCACTGGCGGGACCTACACAGACCCTACCCAAAATATACCAGGATAGACCACCCCTATATAAAATAACCCTAGATACAACAGCAATTTATAAAATAGACCCCTGTTAAAAAAAAACAAATCTAAAAAATAAAGTGCAGTACCGTGTCTACACACCTGGTGGCGCTAGAGGCGCACCAAACCACCACCAGTCGACTAGCCATACATCAATTACTATATAAACCAAGTTTCGTACAGATAAAACACACCGTTGCAGATATATGGACAGTTAAGATTCGGCCAATCAGATGCCCTTTATGCAAATGAGGGTGGTTACTAATGAGGGTGAAAGTCGTTTTTACCTCCCTACCTATATGCCATTTTAACCCTAACCTAACCATAGCCTCAAACTAACCCTAAACCCAAACTAACCATTAGTCCAAAGACTACTTTCAATATTTAACACAAAACAATAAAAAAATATGAACAAACAGTCGATCAAACTCATCTATCCATCTATCCATCTATCCATCTATCCATCTATCTATCCATCCATCCATCCATCACTCCATCACTCCATCACTCCATCCATCCATGTATAACACAGGCCTAAAAACATTCACTTTTTCAAACAAAAACTTTTTTTTTTTTAACAAAAAGTTGTTTAAACTCATGTATCTATATATTCATCTATTCATCTATCTATCTATTTATCTATCTATCCATCCATCCATCCATCCATCCATCCATCACTCCATCCATCCATGTATAACACAGGCCTAAAAACATTCACTTTTTCAAACAAAAACATATTTTTTTTAACAAAAAGTGGTTTAAACTCATGTATCTATATATTCATCTATTCATCTATCTATCCATCCATCCATCCATCCATCCATCACTCCATCACTCCATCCATCAATGTAACACAGGCCTAAAAAACATTCACTTTTTCAAACAAAAACATTTTTTTTAACAAAAACATTTTTTTTAACAAAAAGTTGTTTCAACTCATGTACCTATCTATCCATCCATCCATCCATCCATCCATCCATCCATCCATCCATCCATCCATCCATCCATCCATCCATCACTCCATCCATCAATCTATCTATAGAAATAGACACTTACCTGTCAGCATTGGTGCTGTTTCAGCACTCGTGCTGATATGCACGGCAAATGCAACCATTTTGCATTGACAGGTGAACAGCTGGGGGAAAACTCAAGTTCAGTTTGCGTCAGGGCGTCTGCATGGATGCAGGGTCAAAGGCCAAAGGCCTGGCACGCTACCTCACCTAACCAGCTAAACCTACCCACCACCTGCACAAAAAAAACAGAAAACAAAACCAAAAAACACTGACCACTGGCGGGACCTACACAGACCCTACCCAAAATATACCAGGATAGACCACCCCTATATAAAATAACCCTAGATACAACAGCAATTTATAAAATAGACCCCTGTTAAAAAAAAACAAATCTAAAAAATAAAGTGCAGTACCGTGTCTACACACCTGGTGGCGCTAGAGGCGCACCAAACCACCACCAGTCGACTAGCCATACATCAATTACTATATAAACCAAGTTTCGTACAGATAAAACACACCGTTGCAGATATATGGACAGTTAAGATTCGGCCAATCAGATGCCCTTTATGCAAATGAGGGTGGTTACTAATGAGGGTGAAAGTCGTTTTTACCTCCCTACCTATATGCCATTTTAACCCTAACCTAACCATAGCCTCAAACTAACCCTAAACCCAAACTAACCATTAGTCCAAAGACTACTTTCAATATTTAACACAAAACAATAAAAAAATATGAACAAACAGTCGATCAAACTCATCTATCCATCTATCCATCTATCCATCTATCCATCTATCTATCCATCCATCCATCCATCACTCCATCACTCCATCACTCCATCCATCCATGTATAACACAGGCCTAAAAACATTCACTTTTTCAAACAAAAACTTTTTTTTTTTTAACAAAAAGTTGTTTAAACTCATGTATCTATATATTCATCTATTCATCTATCTATCTATTTATCTATCTATCCATCCATCCATCCATCCATCCATCACTCCATCCATCCATGTATAACACAGGCCTAAAAACATTCACTTTTTCAAACAAAAACATATTTTTTTTAACAAAAAGTGGTTTAAACTCATGTATCTATATATTCATCTATTCATCTATCTATCCATCCATCCATCCATCCATCCATCACTCCATCACTCCATCCATCAATGTAACACAGGCCTAAAAAACATTCACTTTTTCAAACAAAAACATTTTTTTTAACAAAAACATTTTTTTTAACAAAAAGTTGTTTCAACTCATGTACCTATCTATCCATCCATCCATCCATCCATCCATCCATCCATCCATCCATCCATCCATCCATCCATCCATCCATCCATCACTCCATCCATCAATCTATCTATAGAAATAGACACTTACCTGTCAGCATTGGTGCTGTTTCAGCACTCGTGCTGATATGCACGGCAAATGCAACCATTTTGCATTGACAGGTGAACAGCTGGGGGAAAACTCAAGTTCAGTTTGCGTCAGGGCGTCTGCATGGATGCAGGGTCAAAGGCCAAAGGCCTGGCACGCTACCTCACCTAACCAGCTAAACCTACCCACCACCTGCACAAAAAAACAGAAAACAAAACCAAAAAACACTGACCACTGGCGGGACCTACACAGACCCTACCCAAAATATACCAGGATAGACCACCCCTATATAAAATAACCCTAGATACAACAGCAATTTATAAAATAGACCCCTGTTAAAAAAAAACAAATCTAAAAAATAAAGTGCAGTACCGTGTCTACACACCTGGTGGCGCTAGAGGCGCACCAAACCACCACCAGTCGACTAGCCATACATCAATTACTATATAAACCAAGTTTCGTACAGATAAAACACACCGTTGCAGATATATGGACAGTTAAGATTCGGCCAATCAGATGCCCTTTATGCAAATGAGGGTGGTTACTAATGAGGGTGAAAGTCGTTTTTACCTCCCTACCTAACCCTAACTCTAACCCTAACCTCTAACCCTACCTATCTATCCATCCATCCATCCATCCATCCATCCATCCATCCATCCATCCATCCATCCATCCATCCATCACTCCATCCATCAATCTATCTATAGAAATAGACACTTACCTGTCAGCATTGGTGCTGTTTCAGCACTCGTGCTGATATGCACGGCAAATGCAACCATTTTGCATTGACAGGTGAACAGCTGGGGGAAAACTCAAGTTCAGTTTGCGTCAGGGCGTCTGCATGGATGCAGGGTCAAAGGCCAAAGGCCTGGCACGCTACCTCACCTAACCAGCTAAACCTACCCACCACCTGCACAAAAAAACAGAAAACAAAACCAAAAAACACTGACCACTGGCGGGACCTACACAGACCCTACCCAAAATATACCAGGATAGACCACCCCTATATAAAATAACCCTAGATACAACAGCAATTTATAAAATAGACCCCTGTTAAAAAAAAACAAATCTAAAAAATAAAGTGCAGTACCGTGTCTACACACCTGGTGGCGCTAGAGGCGCACCAAACCACCACCAGTCGACTAGCCATACATCAATTACTATATAAACCAAGTTTCGTACAGATAAAACACACCGTTGCAGATATATGGACAGTTAAGATTCGGCCAATCAGATGCCCTTTATGCAAATGAGGGTGGTTACTAATGAGGGTGAAAGTCGTTTTTACCTCCCTACCTATATGCCATTTTAACCCTAACCTAACCATAGCCTCAAACTAACCCTAAACCCAAACTAACCATTAGTCCAAAGACTACTTTCAATATTTAACACAAAACAATAAAAAAATATGAACAAACAGTCGATCAAACTCATCTATCCATCTATCCATCTATCCATCTATCCATCTATCTATCCATCCATCCATCCATCACTCCATCACTCCATCACTCCATCCATCCATGTATAACACAGGCCTAAAAACATTCACTTTTTCAAACAAAAACTTTTTTTTTTTTAACAAAAAGTTGTTTAAACTCATGTATCTATATATTCATCTATTCATCTATCTATCTATTTATCTATCTATCCATCCATCCATCCATCCATCCATCCATCACTCCATCCATCCATGTATAACACAGGCCTAAAAACATTCACTTTTTCAAACAAAAACATATTTTTTTTAACAAAAAGTGGTTTAAACTCATGTATCTATATATTCATCTATTCATCTATCTATCCATCCATCCATCCATCCATCCATCACTCCATCACTCCATCCATCAATGTAACACAGGCCTAAAAAACATTCACTTTTTCAAACAAAAACATTTTTTTTAACAAAAACATTTTTTTTAACAAAAAGTTGTTTCAACTCATGTACCTATCTATCCATCCATCCATCCATCCATCCATCCATCCATCCATCCATCCATCCATCCATCCATCCATCCATCACTCCATCCATCAATCTATCTATAGAAATAGACACTTACCTGTCAGCATTGGTGCTGTTTCAGCACTCGTGCTGATATGCACGGCAAATGCAACCATTTTGCATTGACAGGTGAACAGCTGGGGGAAAACTCAAGTTCAGTTTGCGTCAGGGCGTCTGCATGGATGCAGGGTCAAAGGCCAAAGGCCTGGCACGCTACCTCACCTAACCAGCTAAACCTACCCACCACCTGCACAAAAAAAACAGAAAACAAAACCAAAAAACACTGACCACTGGCGGGACCTACACAGACCCTACCCAAAATATACCAGGATAGACCACCCCTATATAAAATAACCCTAGATACAACAGCAATTTATAAAATAGACCCCTGTTAAAAAAAAACAAATCTAAAAAATAAAGTGCAGTACCGTGTCTACACACCTGGTGGCGCTAGAGGCGCACCAAACCACCACCAGTCGACTAGCCATACATCAATTACTATATAAACCAAGTTTCGTACAGATAAAACACACCGTTGCAGATATATGGACAGTTAAGATTCGGCCAATCAGATGCCCTTTATGCAAATGAGGGTGGTTACTAATGAGGGTGAAAGTCGTTTTTACCTCCCTACCTATATGCCATTTTAACCCTAACCTAACCATAGCCTCAAACTAACCCTAAACCCAAACTAACCATTAGTCCAAAGACTACTTTCAATATTTAACACAAAACAATAAAAAAATATGAACAAACAGTCGATCAAACTCATCTATCCATCTATCCATCTATCCATCTATCCATCTATCTATCCATCCATCCATCCATCACTCCATCACTCCATCACTCCATCCATCCATGTATAACACAGGCCTAAAAACATTCACTTTTTCAAACAAAAACTTTTTTTTTTTTAACAAAAAGTTGTTTAAACTCATGTATCTATATATTCATCTATTCATCTATCTATCTATTTATCTATCTATCCATCCATCCATCCATCCATCCATCACTCCATCCATCCATGTATAACACAGGCCTAAAAACATTCACTTTTTCAAACAAAAACATATTTTTTTTAACAAAAAGTGGTTTAAACTCATGTATCTATATATTCATCTATTCATCTATCTATCCATCCATCCATCCATCCATCCATCACTCCATCACTCCATCCATCAATGTAACACAGGCCTAAAAAACATTCACTTTTTCAAACAAAAACATTTTTTTTAACAAAAACATTTTTTTTAACAAAAAGTTGTTTCAACTCATGTACCTATCTATCCATCCATCCATCCATCCATCCATCCATCCATCCATCCATCCATCCATCCATCCATCCATCCATCCATCACTCCATCCATCAATCTATCTATAGAAATAGACACTTACCTGTCAGCATTGGTGCTGTTTCAGCACTCGTGCTGATATGCACGGCAAATGCAACCATTTTGCATTGACAGGTGAACAGCTGGGGGAAAACTCAAGTTCAGTTTGCGTCAGGGCGTCTGCATGGATGCAGGGTCAAAGGCCAAAGGCCTGGCACGCTACCTCACCTAACCAGCTAAACCTACCCACCACCTGCACAAAAAAACAGAAAACAAAACCAAAAAACACTGACCACTGGCGGGACCTACACAGACCCTACCCAAAATATACCAGGATAGACCACCCCTATATAAAATAACCCTAGATACAACAGCAATTTATAAAATAGACCCCTGTTAAAAAAAAACAAATCTAAAAAATAAAGTGCAGTACCGTGTCTACACACCTGGTGGCGCTAGAGGCGCACCAAACCACCACCAGTCGACTAGCCATACATCAATTACTATATAAACCAAGTTTCGTACAGATAAAACACACCGTTGCAGATATATGGACAGTTAAGATTCGGCCAATCAGATGCCCTTTATGCAAATGAGGGTGGTTACTAATGAGGGTGAAAGTCGTTTTTACCTCCCTACCTAACCCTAACTCTAACCCTAACCTCTAACCCTACCTATCTATCCATCCATCCATCCATCCATCCATCCATCCATCCATCCATCCATCCATCCATCCATCCATCACTCCATCCATCAATCTATCTATAGAAATAGACACTTACCTGTCAGCATTGGTGCTGTTTCAGCACTCGTGCTGATATGCACGGCAAATGCAACCATTTTGCATTGACAGGTGAACAGCTGGGGGAAAACTCAAGTTCAGTTTGCGTCAGGGCGTCTGCATGGATGCAGGGTCAAAGGCCAAAGGCCTGGCACGCTACCTCACCTAACCAGCTAAACCTACCCACCACCTGCACAAAAAAACAGAAAACAAAACCAAAAAACACTGACCACTGGCGGGACCTACACAGACCCTACCCAAAATATACCAGGATAGACCACCCCTATATAAAATAACCCTAGATACAACAGCAATTTATAAAATAGACCCCTGTTAAAAAAAAACAAATCTAAAAAATAAAGTGCAGTACCGTGTCTACACACCTGGTGGCGCTAGAGGCGCACCAAACCACCACCAGTCGACTAGCCATACATCAATTACTATATAAACCAAGTTTCGTACAGATAAAACACACCGTTGCAGATATATGGACAGTTAAGATTCGGCCAATCAGATGCCCTTTATGCAAATGAGGGTGGTTACTAATGAGGGTGAAAGTCGTTTTTACCTCCCTACCTATATGCCATTTTAACCCTAACCTAACCATAGCCTCAAACTAACCCTAAACCCAAACTAACCATTAGTCCAAAGACTACTTTCAATATTTAACACAAAACAATAAAAAAATATGAACAAACAGTCGATCAAACTCATCTATCCATCTATCCATCTATCCATCTATCCATCTATCTATCCATCCATCCATCCATCACTCCATCACTCCATCACTCCATCCATCCATGTATAACACAGGCCTAAAAACATTCACTTTTTCAAACAAAAACTTTTTTTTTTTTAACAAAAAGTTGTTTAAACTCATGTATCTATATATTCATCTATTCATCTATCTATCTATTTATCTATCTATCCATCCATCCATCCATCCATCCATCCATCACTCCATCCATCCATGTATAACACAGGCCTAAAAACATTCACTTTTTCAAACAAAAACATATTTTTTTTAACAAAAAGTGGTTTAAACTCATGTATCTATATATTCATCTATTCATCTATCTATCCATCCATCCATCCATCCATCCATCACTCCATCACTCCATCCATCAATGTAACACAGGCCTAAAAAACATTCACTTTTTCAAACAAAAACATTTTTTTTAACAAAAACATTTTTTTTAACAAAAAGTTGTTTCAACTCATGTACCTATCTATCCATCCATCCATCCATCCATCCATCCATCCATCCATCCATCCATCCATCCATCCATCCATCCATCACTCCATCCATCAATCTATCTATAGAAATAGACACTTACCTGTCAGCATTGGTGCTGTTTCAGCACTCGTGCTGATATGCACGGCAAATGCAACCATTTTGCATTGACAGGTGAACAGCTGGGGGAAAACTCAAGTTCAGTTTGCGTCAGGGCGTCTGCATGGATGCAGGGTCAAAGGCCAAAGGCCTGGCACGCTACCTCACCTAACCAGCTAAACCTACCCACCACCTGCAC
>NW_028118246.1:10000-43499 GCF_965113295.1 Leuciscus leuciscus | reverse complement strand
TCAATATAAAGCACATCCTGCTCTTTTCTTTCTCATTCATTCATGTTTCGTTATTAATAACTTTAAACAGAATCGTAAACTGAAATATGCGCGGATTATCAAAAATACGACACATTTATAGGACATAATAGAGTCTCTGCGGCTAAAGTGAAAGTACCAGCGCCCAGCGGGTGAAATGTTTCGAAATGTCGCTTTGCACAGCAAAGCACCCGTTTCAATAAAATGATATATTAAAGTTTATATAGCCTACTTTTACATTTTCGCTGCTGTTCTAAAATGGTTTTCGCCAGCTTGAATCCCATTGCAGGAGCTGTAGGTTACCACAGAAACGTAAGCGGTTAGTTGATTACTGTGGTGACTCGTGACACTCGCGAACAGCACTGAACACGCACTTTTGCCTGTACAACTTGAATATTATTATTATTATTATCATAAACTTTTCATTAACTTTGGTAGGCTGTAGGCTACAACAAGGTAATTGTAATTGGCTGCTTTTTCTGCAAAGAGCCAATCTCTGTTGATGTGTCTTAAAGGGACTATGTGTAGCTTTTTAGGTATTTTATTATCTAAAATCAATATTTTTATTCATAAATATGCCCTCAATGGTGTACAAATACCTATGCCAATGATCAGACTAATCCTCGTAAACGAAGAATTTATTATCTTTATATACATAGGACGGGTAGGTCCACGGAGGCTTCCATGTCATAGACAGTATAAGAAATGGACAGAGTCATCTCATTGGAACTCAATTGAGGCAAGTGAAGCCCATTTTCAGCGATTTTTTAGGACTTCCGTTCCTGACGCGCAGACTCAAACTGAGCTTGACGACGTAGATGTGACGTGAGCAAACCGTCTGTCTTCTAGTAGCTGTGCCGAGAGAAATCTGAATCATTCCCTTCCGAATCTTGCAGAGACGGAGAGCGTGAGTAGGAGGTGTCCATGAGCTAGGAGCAGGAGAAACTTTTGCTAGGTATTCTGATTAATTATTTTGTCATTTTGCCTCCACGTCTCCCCGATTGCCTACGAGCTTCTCCTCCCGTCAATACGGTAATCTCTCTACTGTGCGACAGAGAGTCGCGTGGTTATGACGCAATCGTTAGCCTACTTTTACAAAAACTGTTTTTACGGGGCCACAACGTAAGCTACAAGGTAATGGAGCATTTTATACATTGTCGTGTTTCTTTAGAAATAAATAATGGACAAATGGAGTCTTCAAACGCCTCAGATGTAAAGTTATTCACTGTCAAAGTGACGCCAAAATGAATGGGAGTCAATGGGATGCTAACAGCAGGTGAAGTTCTGCTACAAGATGGTGGCACGCGGCCGGCTTCAACTTCCGGTTGACTTCCTTCCCGCTTGTTCCATGTAGTTCCGCCATCTTGAAAAACTATAATAGCAGAGAGGGACAAAAAGTACTAGGCCAATGCGTTTCCACAACGCGTTTTCGTTCAGAACCAGCGTCACGTGACTGAAGTCAGCAGTAGCGGAGGAGCAGAGCAGTGAGAGGCGCTTGTCTTCTAGTAGCTGTGCCGGCAAGTTTAAAAGGATGCACACTGCACGATTATTTATACACCGTTCATTCATACATATGCTGAGTCACAGGATAAGGAGTCCTTGTCGTCGAAAAAGTCCAAAATAGACCGTAAAAGGAAACGTGACCGGAGATTACAAAAACAAGGGTTAATGTCGGGATAGCTAATGCAGGAGAAAGCTTTCAAAAGAGACGCTGAAGTTGCCTGCTTTCTTCTCGACAGGTAAGTCAATGTTACGGCCTTAATTACAAGCTTTTTTTCATTGCTTGGTTGTGTACTTTATTATATAGACAGTCGAACATTTATAGTTAAAAGTTAAACAGGCTCTTTGATGAATAGCAGCTATTGAGTAAAGTAACGTTAGAGAAGGCTCTGATGGCTGCTGCCCCCCTCCTGCTACATTTTGCTCTCTTAAGACACAAATGTTTACAAATATTCACGAATTAGCCTACTTAATGCCGGTCTAGGAAACAATCTCAGGCCGGGAGTCTCATCCAGCCCAATAAACTTACAGCTTTTGTTGCAAACAAAATTTACATTTTAAGAATAATGACTCAAATGTTGGGAAAGTAGGTAAATAACAATATGTTCAAAATTCGAATAAAAAGACAAATGGTTACTGAACCAAACCTCTCGAACCTTTTATAGTTTATTTATAGGCTATGAACTGACGATCGAAAAGGGCAAAATATTTTAATCTTCATATTACAAAATATATTGGAAATAACGAAATGAAATAAGGTAATAAGGTTATAGCCATAATAAAACATAGATTTAACAAAAAAAATCGGAACACTAAATAATTCTAATCCAGTCATTTTATGAAAAAAAGGTTGAATATCCTCAATATGTCCAGAGCAGGGGTCACCAACTGTATTGTGTGCGAGGGCTACTTCAAGGGATAAAATAATCTAGAAGGGCCACTTTTTTAATACTCAAAAATATTTATTATACATGGTGGTGATTTTTTACTTTTAACTTTTTTTTCACCATCATATGCGAAAACTCCTGAAAAAAATATGAAAATATATAGGCTATTGAATTATTTTTGTATTCTCTATAAACCTATTGTATGTGTTATCAAAAACAGTAGCCCAAACAATATAGTAGCCTATGGCTAAATATAAATGTTAAATAAATAAACTGAAATAACTTCTAATAAAAAACATTTCTGCATTACATTTAATACATTTATACATGACTATATTAATATAACAGCATTTTTAATATGAACATATACAGGCAAAAAAAAAAGTTTGTTTTACTACAGTTAATTCATAAGTTGTGGAGTGAAATATGTCTTCTAACTGGTTTGTTCTTAAATGGAACAATGTTTCGCCTGTTTTTTGGGGGTTTTTTTTTGGGGGGGGGGGGGGGGGGGGGTTTGTCAACTAGCTTTAATAACCTAGTCATCTGTGGGTTTATAATAGAGTAGAGATAGAGAATTCTGCGCTGAATCAAAATGTGTCTCGGTGGATCGCGCAGCTCTGTGTAATAATGGTATCGTGTGATGCTCTCATAGGATGCTCTGGCCGTGATCGCTGTTTTTTTGGGCCGAGCTGATAATGCTGCGCTCTGCACAGAACAAATAAGTTTCGTTCCGCTTTTTGATGTTTCTCAAACGCAATGCAAATGACAGCGTATAATCAAAGAGAGTTGGGTAATTTTGTAGAGGCAACAGTGCAAATGTTTAGTTGCACGGGCACGAAAAAAGGGTGCAAAATTATACAATTTAGTCGAAGTCTGAAGCCCCGATTTACAGTGGATCGCTATTTGCAAGTTGGGGCTATTTATAGAATGTGTTTAGCGGGCAACTCACAGGCACCACGTTGGAGACCCCTTGTCCAGAGTAAGGAAAATAAAAGCCCAGAGGAATCCAATTAGGGGAAAGTTTCGAAAAAGACCCAAATAGGCTATAGCCAAACATTATTTTTCTTACGTGAATAGGGTAAAAATGTTAACCTTTAGATATCCCCAAGAAAATTACTGAGTTGTATAGCCTAGGCCTACATCAAGACAAACAAAAAAATCTATTATGAGTCATTTTTAAATAGTTTTTTAACATGGGCAAACAACCAGCCTTTATTAATTATTATTGCAGAGATGGGGTTTGGGGCTGGGTCTATGGGACTTTTGGGACTTTTTATTTTACCTACCCTTTGTCTTCTGCATTTCCTTACCCTTGTCGCCTTCTTGGCGTGATTTCATGAATTGTGTATTTTTACGTAAAGTGTAGTTCTACCACACGTAGGCTAGCCTACATTTACTACGTTTTATACCCACAGAAACATATAATACTGACGTATTTACAGCACTAAAACGTAAAACATTTACGTATTAACAGCACAAAAACGTCTTTTATTTAGCCTACGTACAACTCTACCGACCAACAATTTTTTACGTATTCCTATGCATATTTAAATCGTGGCATTAATGTTTTGATTCTTGCATTCAGTTGTCTTATCTTATATAATACTCATAAACATTTCGCTCTGTTCGTGCCTTCTGCTGCAAACTCGTTTCGGATTAGACATGGTGTTTAACCATTTTTATAATATTTAGTTGATTTACTGTGACACACAAAAGGCGTAATAGAACCATAAACAAAAAACTATTGAACCATTATACACTAAATTACTCATATAGAACCATAATACACTAAAACACAACATAAATTCACAAAAGACAATTGGGCCGTCGAGGGCGTGCCTATACTTTTATTACTTTTTTTAAGCTTTGTTTTATAACAAATATTCAACTGACTATCATAAACTCATTTGAAAGCTAAAACACTCAAGAATCATGTTTTAAACTTGTTTTTGCAATCAGTACACCAGAGAGGAAAGGGTTAAATTAAATGCAAAAGGACTGTTCATGTAAAAATGAGCAAAATGAACCGCAGTACTTAACTTTCATATCCTGTGGTTCAGACGAGTTCGGACGAATCCAAGAAACAACAGCATACATTTCAATGTAAGGGTCTACTCTTCAAAATGCATCCCACTTTTTAATTCAAAACAACGAAAAAATAGGGAAAAAAATATGTGCAGTAAGTGGACATTTTCTAACTTTCAAAAAGAAAGAAAGTATAAGACTTTGTAATACCCATTTGTTTCCATTGCACTGGACAGTGAATAAACCCTCTCAGATAACGGTCATATGGAGGAACTAGCCTACCTGCAAGTGCATAAATAACTTTACTTAATTTATACTTGTGTGCTTTCTGACTGCAATATGAGTTGCAGGATTCCACATCTACAGAAAGGCCTACAGAAGAGTCTGCACAGACAGAGGAGACATAGGCCTACAGGTGGGCAGTGTATAGCCAACTTTTCCTTTTTGTTTGTTGCATGAGGCAACAATGCACTACTAGACCTTGCATAATATCTCTTATTGCAGACACTTAACCACTGTTTTTTCTTTACAAAGAACAATTGAAATAAAACTCAAGGAACTAAGCATTTTTGTCTAGTCTTTTATTATTTATATTACTATTTTTAATGAAAGTTGCATTTTTTTTCTCGGATGGTGGCAATGTTGTGTAATATGGCACATGCAACAAAGAATATTTTTGTAAACCCAAATTTAAAAAATGTCAGTCCTTGTATAGGCCTACTAGTATAAACCCTGATTTATGCAAAAAATAAAATAAAAATAAAAATAATAGCTTTTAAAACGCATTTCTAATTGCATTTTCAAGTTACTAACTAGTCTACGTGACTTAATCAGCCAACAACATTTGTTTACATATGAGCTGCAGGTCTATATCAGTTGGGTTGGCAGCACTCTGTGTGTGTGTGTGTGTGTGTGTGTGTGTGTGCACTGGCATGGCACTGTTTTTCACCTTCATGAGACAAAAAAAAAAAAAAAGGCTGGTAAAAAGTGGTGGTCACCTGACACAGTGGCTCCTGTATGTGATGCATGAGATATTGCTGCACATCTCCATTATCAAGTCACACTGTAAAACAAACACATATTTTATATTGAAAGTCTTGACAGCATTAGCTGTAAAGTTGATTTGTAAGGTTTTAACAAAAAAGTTACTTATGCATTTTTTCTTTGAAACACCAAAATAGCCTTTGAATATGTTTCTCATATATAAAAATAATAATTACTACTAAAACAATGAGTCTAATAATGAGTCAAACTGTTCCTTTAAGTAGGCGGGCCTAGGCCTACTGTAGTTCCCGCGCAGTTTTGGCTAATAAATGCACGAATGACGATGACGACGAGATTGAATTTGAGTTTTAATTTGAGTATTAAGTGTCAGTATGGTGGATGGAGAAAGCAGATTCAGAAGAAGAATTAATGAAATAAGAGACAGAATGAATGCTCAGTTTAACAGACTTCTTAATGAAGATCCCCCAGAAGAGGAGCAGACAACTCAACTAGATAGGTAAGTTAGGCCTATGTGACTTTAGGCCTTTGGAAACGTATTTGGATATTTTCAAATATTGCACAATATTTTAGCCAGTTATCTAAATAAATTCAGACTATTGCATTATAAAACTGAAAAATGCAAGCAGTTGGGCCGATTCCGGCTGAAATGCTGGCTCTCTGTCGGCATCGGCCCGAGTTCGTTTTGTCACAAGCGGGTCAATACAACGTTACATGGAACTCAGCCAATTTAAATCCTGAGGAAGGTCCTGCAGACGCAGACCAACCTTTTCGAGAGCAGCTAAAAAATAAAATAAAATAAAAAACCCACAACGTAATTTATTGTTCTAGTGCTGTTTGATGTTTTAATTGTAAAGATATATATATATATATATATATATATATATATATATATATATATATATAAATTTGAAAATAATAATCTAACGTTAGATCAGATCTTTGTGATGATAATACGTTAAGACAGAATCCTGGAGAGAGTGTTGATGAGAAGGCCTACGCGTCTTTTTTTTTTTTTTTTTATAAATGTAATTTTTTTTTATTATTATAAAAACTGCTGTGCTGTAATCAGTGCACTGTAATGTTGTCTAATGAAATAATATTGAGTTATATTCCTTTGCTCACATTTAGTTTGTCAATTCGTCTTTTTCACGCGTTTCACTCCGCTTTGCATTTCAAGAAGGCAATTTCATTGTTGTTTCAAGTTTACCTAATATGAAAATCTGTAAAAGAAATGTATCAAGAACTTGATTTCTAATTCTGTAATAAAAAAATAAAAAAATAAAAAAAGAAGGCAGGATATCATTTTAGCAGGATACGCTACCCGTTGCCATGGTTATTACTTCAACAGAACAGTGAGACCGAGAGAAATAGCGGAGGAGAGAGAGCAGCTTGATATTTGTTTGTATTTTGCGATACAGCGTAGTTTCTTGGGAATAAATGGAGAAGGAGGAAGCAAAAGGAAAGGGGCTCTATCAAGAAAGAATAAAAAACAACGTCAGGCAGCGCTATTTAGAGAAACTGCTTGACATCAACAATGTACGACCTGCAAGCTACAGAATGGACGAAAGACCCAGAACAGAAGCACCAATGTTACCATCTTTCACATACCCTGACATAGTCAACTGCCTGGTTTATGGTATCAGCCCTTAGAAATATTAACCATGGCTTTACTAAATTATCTTGAATTACATTTAAGCCATTTAGTTACAACAAACATCTACAAAATAACAACATACAGAAGACTTTATTTAAAAAATTACATAATCTGAAAGAAAATATAAACTTGCATTTGTTCTCACATGTGCAATGGTTAAAAAGTTCAGTTGCTAATTTACAAATAAAGAAATAGCACTTTGCAAATTATAATAGCAAACCAACACACCCAAAATCTGCAAAATACCTAATATATACTGCAACCAAACCTACATAGTATTATCAAAATCAAACTTTTGCACAAAATGGCACACACACTCTTAAGTCCCTGAGAAGTCGTAAATAATAAATAAAGAATATTCCTTAGGAAAACAATAGGGCCTTCACCCATTCATGGCTTGGGCCCTATTTAAGAAGATAAAAAACAGCCCCTAGAAAACACAATGATGACTAATATATTGTTTTTTATAAAGGTTTCAGATGTTCAGGAATACAAGTGGTGGGCCGATCCGTCAGAGAAGGTCCAGAGTAAAACAAATAACCAGGCCTAGACAATTAACTTTCAAAGTTTCTGTGCTAAAAAGTCCAACCATTACCCATTATAGATCACACAGAGGTGAGTTCACATATGTGAATACCTTTTTTATTATTATTAATTTCTTATCAATATTTTTATTTCATGCTTTTTGAAATGAAAGGTGATTTTTTTTTTTTATACTTCCAGATGCCACTCCACCCTGTCGTGTGGTTGTGCGCCGAGATGCAAATGAGGAAGAATTTAAACAGGCCCTGAGAGTTCAATTTCCTGATCTTACAGATGATTTTGAACTATATAAAGTTAATAGCCAAAGGCAGATCATCCCTTTGCAGTTAGAAAGTTTGAGTCCTAATCAGATTCATTCAACTAATGCATTGGGGAGATCTGCCCTTTATATTCGTCTGAAGGTGAGTAAAATATTCAGTACAATACTAAAAATATTCAAAGTATGGTTGTAGTTTCCCATAGGCCTTTGCTTGTTAAATCTGTATCATGAGATGAAACTTGTGTGACAAACACTTATAGGATAGTCAGCAAGTTTGGAATCTTCATTTAATCACAAAAATATACTAAAAATCCTTCACTTTTACTCTCTCCACTGTCAATGTATATGATTATGTCTGTATGATTTTTCCAGTAATTTCAATTTCCTTAAAAATTTCCTTGCCAGGTTGACCACACCACTGAAAGCTCCTCCACAGGTGGCAGCCACCAAGCCCACGCCAAGTACACCCCAGCCATTATGATCTTCATGCTAGTTTCATGATTATAAGTGTTTTTAAATGCAAGATGCCATTTCAAGACATGTGTTTTATGTATTGCAGAAATTCTGAAGATGTATTTTATTTTCTAAATTGTTAAAATGTTGTGTAAAATATGCTAATTATAAATATATTTTTCAATTTTGTACCTATTTTGTAACAATTAGAGAGGACTTCTATATAGACTCATCAGGATCTGACATTGAAGAAGTAACCCTGGCTTCTCCGGTCAGGAGTAATAGTCCAATCGTATGTATATATATCCATCTATCCTTCAATCTAACACTCACACATATTCACACTTACACACCTGAAGTCAATTTAGTGACTGCAATAGGCTCTATGCACGATCGCTTCCGCGTTTTGTCTCACCCCGCCCAGTTACATCCGGTGCTGCGTCGGAAGCCTGAAGTTTTGCTGCTAGTACACTTTGCTATAGAACGTGCTATGCGGAAGTAAATACGCTGGTTGAGATTCAGCGTTCGTGCATAGAGCCTATTCTCCTAATCTGCATGTCTTTGGATGGTGGCTGCAGTGTGAGAGGGGGAATGGCCACTGCCAGCGGCTAGACTGGCAAAATCCAGTGTGTGCTTATTTTACCGATATATTTAACACTATATTTTGCATTTCTAATCCAAATAAACCTAGCAAGACCCCTGCCAAGTTTGAAATCCATCGGACTAACTGTTCGAGAAATATGTGGTTAACAGACATTCCTGTAATCTCTCTCTCTCTCTGTCTGTCTGTCTGTCTGTCTGTGTTTATCTGTATGTCTATCTGTTAAGCGTATATCTCTCGAACCATTAGTCCGATGGATAATTGTGTAATTGTAACAATGAGCACTCAAACACAATTACTAAAAACACACACAAAAACAGATTTTGCACAGGCATTTTGCACTAGTTTATTTATAGATGTATTATCAATTATTATTATTATTATTTATTTATTTTCAAGTGAAAATTTATTTTTATCCAATTTAATGTTGGTGAATTTTTATTTATTTGTATTTTCAGCTTGACAGAGAGCTACCAGCAATTTTACAGGAGCTTCGTGAGGACAACCTGGACTTCTATTCCCACATAACTGTTATAGCAAGACGCAAAAACATTTTAAAGAGTGCATGTGTGGACACCCTGTCAAGAGGGTACTTTGAGTGGCACAAAACTCCCAATATTGAGTTTGTGGGAGAAATGGCTGAGGACTATGGAGGTCCAAGGAGAGAATTTTTCAGGTACATTAGGTATTACACATATATACAGTAATGTCTAAAGTGACCTTCAAAAGTTTGAAAATGTCTAGGTTTCAAAGTGTGTTTCTGGACAATATTAGAACAAGTCCTTACTTGTTCTTGCCGTAAATGTATTGAACAACATTAAATAGGCAGCAATAAATTAATATAAATTTATAATGACATAATAATGTCAGTATATGTGACAGTTAGGCACAGCATGCCCCTTTGGCAGCTGTGACGTTTGATTATTGGATTAAACTTGATTTGTAGTTCAATTTCTACATTTGTATCAGTTTGTGTGTTACCTGTGAAGACTCAAATTTCATCATTTACTGTTGTTTTTAGTATTATTATTACTTTTTATTAATATTCATAATTAGTAGTATTATGTATCTCTTTTATACTCTTTATATACATTCATAATTATTTGTACTCATTGTATTTTGTGAATATGTGGGAGAGACTTTGGGAGACTTTGGACTTGAGTGTGCTGCTGGACTGAAATGTATATGCAGTTTTTCATCAAGCATAGTATAAGGGAAATACATTCCAACGTTAATGGAAACCATATGTTCTTCTGCTGAATGTATGTGTTCCTATGGTGATGTAGTTTTTTCCTTGGTCAGGGATATAAAAACCAAGCCCTGTTTGTCCGAAAATCAGGAAGAGATGGAAATGTAGGAAAGATGACTGAGAAGCTGAATTAGACCTTCGCTTGGTCCATTGTCTCTTCCTCCTATGTTTTATAACCCAAATAAATAAGATATCTCTTGGCAAAATCACTGGTGTCTGTTTCCATGAAATTAAACAACAGGGGAAAGCAAGATTTTTAAATCAACAATTTGGCGTCACTCACAAACAGGATAGTATATCCAGGAATTTGTCTCAAGGTAAGACTTTTTCCTTTATATAAAAGTTCTAAGTCTGCCTGATGATTAGAGACAATGACTGTAACTGCTAAAAAGAACTGTGTTGTTTAAGGAGCCTGTGGTTTTGCCAAAGAATATAAAACATAGTATAATAAAAAAATAAAAATAATTCAATTTAATTTGGCTTATTTAAGTTCTCTGAAAAGTAAACCTCTAAAGTTATTTGATATGCTGGGATTGAGAAGGATCTTTTTTAGAAAAAAGACCATCTAGTCAAAAATTTGGGAGAATTAGCTGTAAGACGGTAAAACTATTATTTGCTGGTTGTCACTGATTGGTGGTTGGATAATATGGCGAGACTGTTTAAAACGATGGCAGAGTAATCTCTAAAATATATCCAACACACGGAAGATTCGTACTCGAGGCGAGGAGGTGAAACACAAGCAAAGCTCGATTGACATGAGCGGTTAAGTGTGGCGAGTCTGTTTAAAACGATGGCAGGGAAAAACTCTAAAACATTAACACGCTGGAGTAATACGAGTTAAAATAGTTAGGATCGCGTGCATTCCAACTTTGACCGTAAAGCTGTTCAAATATTTGAGGATACTGATCAGAGTAAGCTTAAAGAAAGAAAAAAAAGGAAAAAGAAAACAAGAAATTAATCTGAGAGAAAATCCACAAATATTTAAAAAAATAATTAAAAAAATTGTTTTGAGTTAACTGGAACCTAAACAAAATACTGAAAAACATTGAAGTTAACTTTTCTATAAAATTTTCTTTTGTTCTGTAAAGGGAGAAAGAGTGAGGCAGCCCCTCCCTTCAGAATTTGCTCCATACCTTCATGCACACACATACTGTAGTTTGGAGAAGGGAGAGAGAGAGAGAGAAGAAGGGTAGCCTCTGACACACACACACACACACACATACATACATGCACATATGCATACACACACATACATAGGCTTGCAGTTCTGAGCGCACACACATAATATACAGAGAGAGCGAGAGAGAAGCAGAGTACCATAGCCCCACCCTTAGAGAAACACACTCACAGACATACACATCCCTGCTGTTCTGAGCAGCACAAAGTAACTTTGCAAGATGGCAGAAAGTGACTGTAACAGCAGAACAATTTCGGCTTGGTACCTTGAAAGAAAGAACAAGAAACAAGCTAAGCTTTTGAAAAAAGGACTTGACATAAATGCAAATATGGATGCACAGTTACACTGGTTCGAGTCTCAAAAAGACAAGATAAAATCACAAGCATTTCCAATACTGGCAGCTCATTGGATTGTAAAGCAAGGTGGAATTTGTTGTGATATAAATGGCGGTCCAGTTCCACTTGCTGAAGCAATGAAGCCTCAAATTGAAGCATTTAATAAGTTGAACAAAATCATGTCTATTAAATGTTCAGATGGAGAAAATACAACCAATGATGATTCGTTTGATCCAGATTGGACAAATATAATAACTGAAGCGGAAAGAAAATATTCACAACTACCAGTGAAACCCGCAACCACAGTAACGCCTCCTCCTTCTAAACCAATCTATCCAGCTTTGCCTGAACAATATACAAGTTCATCTAAACCTGTGACACAGTCTCAACCTTCGAGATCAAATGGAGGTCCAGTTGACAAGATGTACATTGCATCTGCACAAGCAGCTCCAGTAATAACAAGATCTAAATCAGCCCAGCCAAACAGAGACATGTTGCGATGTACACCAGCTCGTAATTATGGATCTGACTGGGATGATGAGACAAGAGATGACGACATGATCACAGTTGACAAGATCGGTCCTGAATTTTCTTCACCTGTTATTAAAAGGGAAGACTTACAATCTGAAATGATGACAGAAGAGAGACCATTCACACCAGGAGAACGTCAAGCCATTCTCACAGCCTTGCCTCCTCTGAAGAGACAAGATCCAAACACGGAGTTTTGGCGAGAATTAGACTCTCTGGTTGAAGCACATCAAATGACATTAAAAGACATACACACCATTGTGAAAGCTAAAATCCTAAGAGACAGATGGGAACGCTTGCCAGCTTCGATAACCACAGCCCAATGGATAAATTTGTGGGTTGATGACCAGGGGCGACCCCTGGGTCTTTGGCAAGCATTAGATGTGTTTCGAAAAGAAATCCAAGAAATCTTGGGCAGTGGAAAAATTCCTTTCACATTAGTGACATTGATTAAGCAAAAGGATGATGAATCTCCAGATGAATATGCTCTGCGTAAGTGGAATGCTTACGAGAGATGGGCTCTCTGTGCTAAGAAACAACCTGACAGAGATGATGTACAGTTCACTGACACACTTGTGGATGGACTTAGTACAAAATACCAACAAGCCTTATCACTTGGAGTCAATCCAGGTGAGACATATGATCAGATTTTGCAATGGGCTGGGCGCTTAGAGATGGCTATGAGATCAAACAAGGAAGAAGGAAACAAGCCAAATCGAAGAGGAGTGGCAACAGCTCAATACAACATGGACACAAAGAAGAGGATGATTTTCTGCACCAACTGTGGAAAGCGTGGCCACTCAATAAAAGATTGTTGGGCTAAAGGAGGTGGAGCAGAAGGTCAAGGTCCATCATTTAAACAAGTCAGTGTGAAAAAAAATGATGAAACCTCTCAAGGGAAGATGTGGACTGAAGCGCAAGTCCGTCAGCTCATAGAGGGAATTATGCATCCGCAATAGGAATCAGCGGCCCCCTGTATTAGTAAGAAAAGAGACAATCGCCTTTTCGTCAATGCATTGATAGGGGGCCACCCATGTGACATTTTGGTTGACACAGGAGCAGCGATTTCGATAACAGATCTGAACCTACCTACAACAGATGAAACTATGGAAGTTGAAGGAGTTGGAGGAGGTATCACTAAATTTTGCAAAAGTATACAAGTTCCTTTGCAAATACATGAAGATGAAGTCTTATGGACATCTTTCTGGGTAGGGCCGAATTCACAAGGAAGCCTTATTGGCATGGACATTCTTCCACTGTTGAACATGATCATATTTACCGACAGTCGTCAAATCGCTACAACAGCTGGAATAATACCACACGAAGATCGCACATGTAATCTAACGTCTGTTGGTACAGCAAAACCAATTATCAGAGATTGGGGAAAAGATGGTGTGTGGGGACTTCTGTGCAGTTTATATCCAGATGTTTGGGCTAAACACAAATTGGATTGCGGTAAAGCCAACATTGACCCTGTTGTTATTGAGGGACCGATACATGCCCCTCATAAACAATACCCTATCCGACCTGAAGCAAGACAAGCTGTGGAAGAGATAGTGGCAGACTTGGAAGCTGAAGGACTCATCAGACAATCTTCATCAACCACTAATAGTCCTGTATGGCCTGTCAAGAAATCGGATAACTCATGGAGATTAACCATCGATTACACAAGACTTAACAGTGTAACACCAAAACCGCATCCTATTGTGGCCAATCCAGCCACCATTCTGAATGATATTCCAGGAAACGCAAGAATTTTCACAGTATTAGATGTACTGTCGGCTTTCTGGTCTATACCTATTGACGAAAGATCTCAAGAGAAATTGGCCTTCACAGTGGGGGCAAAACAGTTTGTCTGGAACAGACTCCCACAAGGACTTAATCTATCTCCTGTGGTATTCCATAGAACTTTGGATCAGTTCTTAACAGAGCGAAAAGCTGAAATTGAGAGTTCAGGGAGTGTTTGCATCCAATATGTTGATGACTTGTTGATTGCAAGCCCAGATGAAAACAGCCATATATTTGCTCTGAATGTTGTCCTACAAGCCCTTAGGAAAGGAGGATTCAAAGTCAACCCCGACAAAGCACAGTTGGCCAAAACCAAGGTTATCTACTTGGGCCAAGAAATATCTGTCGAGGGAAGGAGAATGACAACAGAGCGTGTAGAGGCATTACGGAAACTCCCAAAACCTCTAACAGTTACAGGAATACGGAAGGTGATGGGACTTTTCAACTACTGTCGCCAGTATATACCTGATTTTGCCAGCATCACTAGTCCTCTCATCGACTTGTACAAGGGAGGAAAGCCTGGAGTGGAGCAGATAACCTGGACACCAGAAGCTGAGGAAGCATTTATATCTATGAAAGAGAAACTGACATCAGCCCCAGCCTTGGGACTTCCCGATGGACGATTGCCATTCCATTTGTGGACCAGGGTGGGAAATGAGACCTACTCAGCAGTACTGTGTCAAAAACCAGGTGATCGATACAGACCAGTTGGATACTTTTCCACAAAGATTCCTGTCACAATGATTGGTCAACCACGATGTATACAAGCTCTCGATGGTGCCACATGGGCAGTGGATGCTGTGGAAAATTTGATAGGAGCACAAACTATCATACTTCACACTCCACACAGTATAGTGACGTTGTTGAACAACACAAACATCAAGACCATAACTGACGCAAGAAGAGCAAAATGGGAAGCAACTTTGTTGCACAAGGATTTGAGAGTGGAAATAATCAGAGACACTTCTCTTAACCCTGCAACAATGATGTTAGAACCACATGAGGGAACACCACATGAGTGTGAAAAACAAGTAGAAGAGGAAAGCCATGGTCCTGTTAATCCAATCCCTCTTGAAAATCCAGATAAGGAGTTATGGGTTGATGGATCCAGTTATTACGTTGATGGAAAACGACATACTGGATGGGCTGTAGTGGAAGCTGATGGAACTGTTGTGAAGAAAGGAGCTCTTCCTGGGCAATTTTCAGCACAAGTAGCTGAGCTCACGGCACTTACGGAAGCTTTTGAACTATCAGAAGGAGATCGAGTCAACATCTACACAGATAGTCGTTATGCTTTTGGCGTGGTCCATGACTATCTTGCTCTGTGGAAAAGACGTGGACTTATCACTAGTAGCGGGAGCGAAATACAACACGCTTCCATAATTCGTCGCTTGATTGCAGCATGTCACTTACCAAGAGAAGCAGCCGTGATCAAAGTAAAATCACATCAATCAGACAAGTCCAAAGAAAGTCAAGGAAACGCGGCAGCAGATGCAGCAGCTAGAGAAGCAGCTTTACTACCTCTTACTCCTGTTACCTGGTACAGGAAAACAGCAAAGATAATCCTGAGCATCATCTTCTGTCATATCAAACAGAGACAGATGAAGAGAAAGAACAATGGATAAAAGCAGGAGCGAAAGAGGATGATCAAGGCATCTGGAGAATTCCAACCGGACAAGTGGTGATGCCGATTGGAACAAGAAGAGAACTAATGCAGCTGTATCATGGAAAAGTGCATGCTGGAGCAAAAGCAATGAAAGCTCAAATCAGTGAGACGTGGTGGTGGCCACGAATGATGAGAGACATTGATGATTACTGTAGAAGATGCTTAATTTGCATGAAAGCAAATGTGGGAAAATCTGTAAAGGTGCGAATGTCACATGCACCCAGACCAACAGGTCCATGGACACACCTCCAAATCGATTTCACAGGACCTTTATCACCCAGTGGAGGGTACCAATACATTCTAGTAATCATGGACAGATTTACTAGGTGGGTGGAAGCATTCCCTACGAGAACTTGCACAGCTGAAGCGGCAGCACGAGTAATGGTGGAAGAAGTTTTTCCTCGCTGGGGTCTTCCATATGAAATTGATTCTGACAATGGAACTCACTTCACTGGAAAACTGATGAAGGAAGCAATGAAATTGATGGGGATCAAACAGAAGTTTCACATTCCGTACCATCCGGAAAGCTCAGGCATGGTAGAACGAATGAACAGATCGTTGAAAACCGCTCTTACCAAAGCCATTCTGCAAACTGGCCAAGGTTGGGCATAAGTTATTACCTGCTATTCTGTGGAACTTGAGAGCAACTCCAAACAGAGTAACAGGACTAACTCCTTTTGAACTGATGACTGGAAGAGCAATGGTCCTACCTCCTGATGCTCCGCCACCTGCGGGAACGGGAGGAGATTCTACTTTGTTCCAAGAGAAGTTACGACGCTATCTAACAATGCTGGACAAAGCTACCAAAGACAATAATAAGAAAGTGCGAGAAGCTCAACAGCAATGGGATGAAAAACATACCACTACTGATATTCCACACATTCCTGAGTTAGGCAGTTTTGTTATGGTCAAACGCATTGCTAGGAAAGGTTTAGAGCCTAGATGGGAGGGACCATATGAGATACTCTTAACAACCGATACAAGTGTTTGCCTTAAAGGGAAGGGTGTAGGAACAGATAGATGGTATCATTGGTCACAAGTTAAACCTTGCTTAGTGAATGAACAAAATGATAATGACGGCTTATGGCCTGATATTGAGCACTGTTCATCCATTAGCTTTAAAGATTGGGAATAAAGAAGTGATGTTTAATTATTTCTCTGCTTCCATTTCAGGGATCATTTCCATTGACATTGATTAGAGATGGTTGTAAGTTATTCTCAATAAGAGACATATTGATAAAACCAAGAATTGGAAATTCGGTGTGAAATAGGAGATTTTACACATTCTACACATTCTACACTACTTACAAAACACAACCTCACAAACAATGAACACCCGCTTACTGATTTTCTACCCCAAGGGATAGGATCCTTTAACATCAACGTTTATTTTAGTTTGTTGTTTTGGCCAGGAACTTGAGGAGTTAAGTAATTAACGAGTCAAGGCACTGGCGGAAGAATTATTAGTTTTTCTTTTCTTAGATGATTGGGGTTCATTTTTAAATGCTTACACATAGATGTTAAATTAACACATAGTACGGGGACATAACATGGTTGGGGTTCTTTGTTATTTTGTTCTTTGTTTTGTTTTGTTTTGTTTTTCTTCTTTTCTGTTTCTATTCTTCTGTCTTCTATTCTATTTCTTGGTCTGCTTTTCCTCCTCACTATCACTTCTATAGGGTCGCAACCTGGGGATGATGGTGGAACTGATGGCCGTAGTTCCAGTGGAGGGACTGAAGACTCAAATTTCATCATTTACTGTTGTTTTTAGTATTATTATTACTTTTTATTAATATTCATAATTAGTAGTGCTGCTGGACTGAAATGTATATGCAGTTTTTCATCAAGCATAGTATAAGGGGAATACATTCCAACGTTAATGGAAACCATATGTTCTTCTGCTGAATGTATGTGTTCCTATGGTGATGTAGTTTTTTCCTTGGTCAGGGATATAAAAACCAAGCCCTGTTTGTCCGAAAATCAGGAAGAGATGGAAATGTAGAGAAGATGACTGAGAAGCTGAATTAGACCTTCGCTTGGTCCATTGTCTCTTCCTCCTATGTTTTATAAAATAAATAAATAAGAGATCTCTTGGCAAAATCACTGGTGTCTGTTTCCATGAAATCAAACAACAGGGGAAAGCAAGATTTTTAAATCAACACCTGGGAATTTAACCCAATGGAACCGTTGTGCTGATAATGCAATGCAATACCAATTGAGCTACAGGAACACTTTCAGCTCAGATGCTTTAGAAATATCTAGTTTTTCCTATATCTTGAATACAGTGATATTAATTTAATAGGTACATGATTTAATAAAATGTTTTAATTTAATACAATCCTATTAGGGGTGTTAATGAAACCCTCATTTCATGATTCGATACATATCACGATACTGAACTCCCGATACAATATTATTGCGATTCTCCAAAGACATATGAAAAAAGGTAAACAAAAAATTTACTGTTGATTAAAATGATCATTTTGATATTACATTGTGGGTTTAAATGAATAGGCTTGGACTTGGTGCTTGTAACCCAAGGACAATGGTGACACCAGAATAATTTATAAAATATTCATGATTCTGAAGCTGAAAATACTGAATTATTTTAGACAAATATGCTTAACATTATCAGGACCCACAAATATTCCTCTATCACATTATTATACATTATAATCAACATTATATAGTAGTTTAATGTAGTACTGACACTAAAACTCTGAAAACATATATTGTGGCACGATATATTGTTACACCCCTAAATTCTATACATTTATTAGATAATTAATTAACATTTCTCCTAACAACGCAAACTTATCACGAAATGTTAAGGATTTATGATTGTTTCAAAATTTACAGACTTTTGTGACATTGTTTTTAGGCTACAGTATCTTATTTTTTATTAAATTTTTTATTAGACTCCTCATGATTGAGCTCCAAAGCAATCTTGGAATTTTTGAGGGCAAACCTGGACAGCTTCTATTCAGCTATGATCAAAAGGCTCTAGCTGAAAATAAATTCTATACAGCAGGAAGACTAATGGCCTGGTCCATTCTTCACAATGGACCAGGCATGAAGTCCAATAACAAGGAGCTTTTTATGATCATGTGTGGCCAGAAACCAGATCTCACCACATTTGATCTTAATAACTTTCTGGAAAATGACCTCGCAGAAAAGCTGGCAAAGGTAACTAAACTAATTTTACATCCTACATAATGTAGTTATGTGCTCATTTAAGGAGAACAATGTATTCAGTAACTAATATATTTCAAGTCCACATGTTTTTCTATGATTTTAGGTTGTTAGGTGCAGCACTCCAGAGGAGCTGACGGAGCTTAAAAACTCCCTGGGGGACTGGATTTGCGACTGTGGGGTACCCAATATTTTCACAGCCTCCATGAGTGATCTGCCCACAATTTATGGGCAGTTAGTGACCCACTTCATCTACCACAGGTAAATAAATATATAACATTTACTTTAACTTTCAGCTGTCTCAAAAATGTCTCCTAAAAATATCCTAATAAGGTGTACTATGTTGTGTCTCTGCCATTGTAAAGAAATGTCCATATTTAGAGTGGACATGTTGTTCCATACATACATATGTCAAGTCATTAAATCCATCCATCCAAGGGTGTAGTTTGTGGGGGGGTTGGGGGGGAGATAACCATCTGTAAAGGACAATACTGTTATTCATCAGCTAAGTTCCATTCATCTATCTTCACTGTGTTCAACTCACCATTTACATCTGCTGATTTCCATGCTTCTGTTGAAAATAAACTTCAGTATTATGTTACTCACCTGTCTGCTTCATCACTATCCGTGAGAAAAGTTGATTCGATTTCGGTTCATGACTAATGAATTTAGTTGTTCACCAGTCAATGTTTAACACACAAAATATATGGTTATCTCTGGTCTCCTATTAAGATCAGGGTCATCACATTTTTCAATATTTAAAGGTATCAGGTTTTTTACTGAGATGCTGCTTTGACTCTTTGTACTGTATAAATATTAGGTGCCTTGACAACAGTGATTTTTAAGTCTTATTATTACTTTTTTTTCTGTTCAGAGTGGCAAGTATTATCCAGCAGTTCACTTCTGGGCTGAACTCCTGTGGCCGGTTGTGGGAGGTAGTGCTTAATAATTGGAAAGCGTTCCTCCCCTTGTTTACCAACACAAGAGGTGCCCTAACAAGAAATGAAGTCAGAGACCTCTTCCACATTGTCTGGAGTTCACCAGGGAGCAACAGGCGAGACCTTGAGGAGGAGACTATCTTCCTGTGGGAATGCTGGCTAATAAGTAAATCACAAAACACTTGGTGTGGGAACTGGACAATTTTATTTCAGAAGACTTTAACATTGAGGCACATGACTATTAAAGTCATAGCCGCAAGCAGCAATTATTTGGGTCCATACAAATGTAAAACGGTGACCAAATTTCACACACACAAAAAAAAAGGTTGTGGATGTTTTGGACACAGTGTTTTTGGTGTCATTACATAAAATAGAAGATGAAAGCAATAATGTATAATGGACCATACTCTGATCAAACTTAAAAGGTTAGCTCTATGTTTTGTCCATTTAATGAAAGTCAACCATAACATGCAGTCATAATTTCTATATTGGGATGAACTCGTCCTTTTCTTACGATTGATTTAAAGATGTCAAAAAAGACAAAACATTGCGAATGATGTCTAATCCAAGTTCTGCTTGTGCCCCACCAAGTGGATTAAATTGTGCAGCAAGTTGCTCCAAGGTTGCGTTATTCACAGAGTAGTGATTCTGTGGTACTGCTACTCTGTCTGGCCAGTCAACATTTGGTGCCCCCCGCATTGATGTCGTTTCTTCTTGTTCAGATGGTCCTTGAACAACAATTTCATCTGCTGGCCCAGCTGTTCTGCCAAAGATTTCTTGCATCGCTGTGGTTCTTTGTCCTTGTTGTCCCAGGCAGCCTCGGACAAAAATCTGTATTGGGGTCTGATGTCTTTCAGTTCTCAGTGCATGGTTGTTCCATTGTTGAATGAATGCAGTCAAGTCCCTGTTAATCCGTGGTAAGTAGAAATAGTGAAGAGCAGGGCCGTGCAGAGACCTCTGGAGGGGCAGGTGCTCAAAGTATAAAAGGGGGCACATGGAACAAGGCTTTAAATAGGGCTGTGCTCAAAATATCAATACAGCAATATATCAATATGGATGATTCTGTATCGATACGGAAGCAAATGCATTGATGCAGTTTTGAAAAAGAAACAGAACAGAAAAGACAAATTTTAAGTTTAAAAGTAAAAAAAAAAAATAATTATGTGTACATATTAATAACTCTAGGATTAGAAACTGAAGTATCTTAAGTTGCCCCAACCTGATGGCTTTTCCTTCTCTGTTATAGCCTACAGAATAATAAAGAACAGCTGTTATAGTAAACTGTGTAGGACAAAATCAACGTGGCCCACGTTTCGTACAGTATAGTATAGTTTTATTTAATGCCATGTCAGCATCTGTGGCTATTTTCATGGCATAAACTGATTTACAAAAATACAAGAGTTACATTTATACAATGAAAATAAAAACAAAGCAAACAGAAAAAAATACAGCAATTAATACTTTACAATATTTTTAACATTAATGTGATACCTGTTTCTGGTAAATTCTTACTAAAGTCCTTAAGTGAGTTTGCCTTTGCTGTTGCTGTTGTTACTGCTGCTGCTGCTGCTGCTGCTGATGATGATGATGATGATGATGATGATACTGCTGGAGTTGATCTGAGACTGTAGACATTAAAACAAACATATAAGAGATATATTAGCTGATTAAACCATTTTTATGTGACCATGACAAGATGTAAAGATAGCTGACAGTGTTTGGAACTGGCTCACTAGCTCACGGACCTGCTGTAAAGCTGCAGATTCTGCCCAGGCTGCTAGGGGAGATGTTCACAGAGGCTGCTGCACACAAAACATAAGATACTGGTAAGCCTTACCAGTGTTGTGATCATTTTTAAGGCACTCTACGTTTTTTAAATAAATATTGTAATAATAATAATAGTTTAAAGTACAAATAACATAAAAAGACCAGACCCCTCGACACCCGTGAAACTTTTCTCCCTAAACAGCAAGCTAACGTAACTTCTACAGCCTACACACAGACAGCAATGTAAACAACATTTCTGCATGCTCTCTTCACGTCGTTCTTGTAAAATAACAATAATAAGTAAACAAACATCATAAGCACTTCGCTAAAAATGAAACACCACTTACCAGCAGCCGCAGAGTTGAAGATATCCTGTGGTAGTGCGCGTAGCCGTGCGAATTTTAAAAATGCGCGTGCAGCGTGAGGAATCGTCCCGGTTGAGTTCGTCAGGTGAAAGGTCATCATGTGGGTCATTTTATTTACGGCTAAATTATTATTCATTAATTTTACTAATAGTTAGATTGGGTAGGCATCCACAAAAAGGCCTTTAATTACAAAAAAAGGAGAGGAAATTTTGCCTTGACAAAAGGGCACTTTGGGCACCAAGGGGCAAAAGGGCAGGTGCTCGAGCACCCAACGCCCCCCCCCCCCCCCCCCCCCTCTCTGCACGTGCCTGGTGAAGAGCCCAGATATGCATTTCATTGTCTATGTCCACTATACCTTCACTCTCAAGGAAGTGGAAGAGGTTATAATAGACATTAGTCAATCCCCGCCACGTCACCCCAGAGCCTCTCAATCCGCTGGTTATGAGTGCTCCTGCCTCTGATAGCACTGCCTCTGTCTGAGCCCCTGAAAATGTTCATCATCACACAGACATCATTATTTTCACCTCCATGATCTGTTCTGACCCTGGAAGGCACTCCATATCTGGCCACAGCATTCAAAAAGCAATCCATTACAGTGCTGCTGCGGTTGTTGTTTGAGGCACGGAGAAAGACTATGAGGCGACTGTAGCCATCTATACCTCCATGAATGACAATTCTCCATCTAAGACATAGAGAAACACTGTTATAATACAAGTCGTTAAGAACAAAAAGAATATACATTACAGTACATCTTCCAAATATTTTCATAATGGGAAGTTTATGAATACTTTTTTATAATTTATACACTTTATTAAATGTAACGTATAATACAAAAAACCATAGCCCTGTAACGTGTATATCTACCTTATCAATTTGTGGTTGCCATCAAGGTGCCAAAGGGAGTTTGGTCCAGCTACACTGTACAGTCGCCTCTGTGGTCTTTGTGACATTGCTCTTAGAGCTGCAGCACTGGGGTTGATTCACACTAAACTCCTTCTCACTCTGTCTCTTTGCACCCGTACTCCACCTGCTCTTAACTGTGCCCTGACAGCCTCGGACCCAAGCTGGTCATTCCCAGCCACAATATCTTTGATTATGTCATCGAGGGTATCATCCGTTACATCAGAATATGTCACAGACTGATTCAAATTGAACTTCCTGAAACAAACAATTCAAACATAACTATTGTTTATTATCAAGATAATGCTAAACATGTTCTTGTAGCTCAAATAGTAGAGCATGGCGCTATATAAATGTAAGTTTGATACCCAGGGAATGCATGAATTGAAAGGGAATGCACAAGTTAAATGCAAATGTAAATGCAATGCTCATTTCATGCGCATCAAATAGTTTAAAATGAAATTTGCCTACATCTTGATGCAACTTACTTTATGCGTCGTTTGACTGTAGCCAAAGACACTTGCAGAATCTCAGCTATCGAACGAAGAGAAAAACCACATGAGGTCAGAAAAGAAAGTTGCTCTCTAGTGATGCTGTAATGGGGTGCTCCTTTACCTCCACTACAAGTGGAGCCTGATAACTGGAACTGACTGCAACAATAATAACAAGGATAAAAAATTGTAATCGGATCAAGTTTTACAAGTCACAAAGAGAGGTTTATCTAGAAACACAATATTAAGGGAATACAATGTTTTCCGTTAAATTTAAAATGTAATGTATTTAAAATGGTAAGAATGTCATTGTAAGCATGTCATCTGTGGTAAGAATATCATTGTCAGAACAGTTAATTTAATAACCATGTCCGTCCACTATGCAGACTAGTGATCTTTACTACAAGTTTTACTACAAAAATAAATAAATAAATAAATAACGAATGCTAGTTAACGTTAATACCCATAACTACTTAGCTTACATAAACAAATATTATATCAGTACATGTAGATTTGTAATAATTTATTGTAGGCTATATTCAAAGACATTCTGTTAAATAATAATGCAAAGATTTGTAATGTTGTACCTTGTTGTTCATGCTGCCTACATGCGTTTACTTCTGCAATATATTCCGCTATGTCACGGAGTAACCGATCCGCTGCCGGCACAATGATCAGCCTCCCTCTTGCCCATTCAAAACTTCTCTGCATTGTTTCCAGCCTGAAACCAATATTTAATATTTTAAAAATGTTCTGTTGTTTGTGGCCTAATGAATGGCACTATTTTATGTATTCACTTATTTTTCATTCTTGTTTTGCATATACCGGGCGGTAAATGTAAAAGGATTTGTTGAGAAAATAGCCTAAAATACACGTTGATAATGTATGTACGTTTTTACTGGTGGTATTTTACTAGTGGATAGGCCTGGTCCTACACAATAAAATAATTATAATATCTTCACTACACCCAGCCAAAGTGTTATACATTTTGTTTTAGATGAAGACCTATGATGATGACCTGTACACCAATAAATCACAACAATCTCGTAGTATTGGGCAATGCATTGATAGAAGCAGCGTAAGATATTTTACGCTATATTTGCTTTATGTTTGAAAGCAATCCTTTCAACTGTAGTAACACTAACTGCAACTTTGGAAGTTTGGCAGGAATAGTAGGCTACAATTCTTTCAAGTAACGTTATGTCGGATTTATTTCAACATTATGAATAACATTGCTGCCCTCAAATGTTAATCTGAACTAAAATAGTGAACTCTGAACTGTTTTGTTTTATATGCTCCTAATAAGAGTCAATTATAGCTCCATCATTGCTCAAAGAAAAAATATATAGTTTATGATGTTAGTTTTAATTTAAAAAAAAAAGAATAAAAAAAAAAAAAGGACATTTCTCTGGCATTTCTTTCTTTTTGCTGGATTCGAAAACGTACCGAACCGTGACACAAGTGTATCGTATTGAACCGAATCGTGAATTTTGTGAACCGTTACACCCCTATTGTCTGGCCTTGAGTTGGACAATAAAGTTGAAATTTAATTTCAAATGGTTGTAAAGCAGAGAGAAGAGAAACATTTCTCATTCAAAGCACTGAAAGCAGTGATTTGTGTTTTCTTTTTAGGTTTGAAAATGCCATATCCAATACCCTGTACCATTCCATTTTATTTTATTTATTGACATTTATGTCATAGATACAGGAGAGTGATAATACACACATAGCAGCCAATAAAATCTGTTGTTCAATATCTGACTGCTTGTATTGCCTCATGACTGATGAAAAATTTGCCTTGTTGTGTGCAGTAGAATTTTGATGCATCGCAATGCATCGTAGAATTGAATTGAATCGAATAGTTACCTGGTGAATCGTAATCGAATCGAATTGTGAGGGCAGTGCCAATGCACACCCCTACTGACAAAGGAGATCAGAGTTGCTAAAAGAAGCTACTCTGAAAAGCTGAAAAAACAGTTTTCAGCCAACGACCCGGCATCAGTCTGGAGAGGCCTGAGGAACATCACCAACTACAAATCACCATCCCACCCATCTGTGGAGAATCAACAACTGGCTGACACTCTCAATGCATTCTATTGCAGGTTTGAGAAGCCCAGACTCACACCTCACACCCGCTCTGATGTGCACTTCACACATCCACCATCACCTCCTGCGACCCCTCTCCTCCCCCCTTCTGCCAGCCAAACTGAGCTTAAGGTCTGTGTGGAGGACGTGAGCCGAGTCTTCAAAAAACAGAAGACTAGGAAAGCTTCAGGCCCAGACGGCATCTCATCTGCTTGTCTAAAAGCCTGCGCTGACCAACTGGCCCCAGTCTTCACGCAGATCTTCAACAGATCATTGGAGCAGTGTGAAGTTCCCTGCTGCTTCAAACGCTCCACTATCATTCCGGTTCCCAAAAAACCTAAAATCACTGGACTTAATGACTACAGACCTGTCGCTCTCACGTCTGTGGTCATGAAGTCGTTTGAAAGACTGGTGTTGGCCTATCTGAAGGACAACACTGGACCCCTGCTGGACCCCTTTCAGTTTGCTTACAGAGCAAACAGGTCTGTGGATGATGCAGTCAACATGGGACTGCACTATATCCTGCAACATCTTGACAGACCTTGGACTTATGCACGGATCTTATTTGTGGACTTCAGTTCGGCCTTCAATACCATCATCCCTGATCTTCTCACAGCCAAACTGACTCTGCTCTCCATGCCATCCTCAATCTGTCAGTGGATCTCCAGCTTTCTGACGGACCGGCAGCAGCGAGTGAGACTGGGGAAGCTCACATCCAGGACCCTCACCATCAGCACTGGCGCTCCCTAAGGGTGCGTTCTCTCCCCACTGCTCTTCTCCCTGTACACTAATGACTGCACTTCTAAAGACCCCTCTGTCAAGCTCCTGAAATTTGCAGACGACACCACCGTCATCGGTCTCATCCAAAATGGTGACGAGTCTGCTTACAGACTGGGGGTTGAACAGCTGGCTGTCTGGTGCAGCTATAACAACCTTGAGCTGAACACGCTCAAAACAGTGGAGATGATCGTGGACTTCAGGAGAAAATCCCCAGCACTCCCCCCTCTCACCATCATGAACAGCACTGTGGAAGCAGTGGAGTCATTCAGGTTCCTGGGCTCTACCATCTCTCAGGACCTGAAGTGGGCAAATCACATTGACTCCATTGTGAAAAAGGCCCAGCAGAGACTGTACTTCCTTCGCCAGCTGAAGAAGTTCAATCTGCCACAGGAGCTGCTGATCCAGTTCTACTCAGCCGTCATTGAGTCTGTTTTAAGCACTTCCATCACTGTCTGATTTGGTTCAGCTACCAAATCAGACATCCGGAGACTACAACGGACAGTCCGGACTGCAGAGAGGATTATTGGTGCCCCCCTGCCAACCCTCCAGGACCTGTACTCTTCCAGAGTGAGGAAGAGAGCAGGTAAAATCATCACAGACTCCACTCACCCTGGACACCCCCTGTTTGAACTGTTACCGTCAGGACGGCGACACAGATCACTGGCCACAAGAACATCCAGGCACAGGAACAGTTTCTTTCCACAGGCCATTTCCCTTCTGAACACTTAACATGCCCCTCAAGGCATATGCCTGTAAGTGCAATACTCCCACTGTCTAGTGTAATATTCTCTAACTCAGGTGATATTTATATTTATATTATTCATACTACTCAAAATACTGTAAATATGTTCATAATCTGTAAATGTTTATTCGGACTAAACCCAACTGTGACCCTACTTTTTTTACTATTATACTTTATTTTAATTTTATTTTTATATATATATAATTTATTCTTAGAATTTGTATTACTATGTTTCTTGTTGTATTTGTATATGTGCACTGGAAGCTTCATCACCAAGAAAAAATCCTTGTGGGTGCAAGCACACTTGGCAATAAAGCTCTTTCTGATTCTTTCTGATTTTTGTATTCTATTAGGTCATTAAAAGAAAAGGATCCTTTAACTTTCCTAAAAGCTCTGTTTCTTGCCTTAATTTCTTTATTGCATTAATCTGACCACCAGGGGACTACCTTATGTTGTTTTAATTAATCCACTTCCTTTACCAATAACTTCTACTGCAGTGGAGTGCATGATTTCTACTACGTTTAGATTAAAATCATCTATACTATCATACCTGTTTTAACTCATTCCTTCTAACCTCATACTACATGTCATATTATAAAGTGGCCAGTTGGCATTTCTTAATTTCCATCTAGGGAAACCTATTTCCTCCAACTGAACTGGTCCCACTCCTATTTCACAGATTATTGGGTAATGGTCACTACCTACTGTGGTATCGTGTACAACATCCCACTTACTGACTCTTGCTATTTGTTTAAATACCAAAGTGAGATCAATTGGAGATTCCAACCCTCTTGCTAACTCAGAGCAACTTCTTCTTCTTTAAATTTATTGGCGGTTGGCATACTAATTTTGTGCATTACCGCCACCAACTGTTTGGAGTGTGGAACTCAGAGCAACTTCTGGAATAAAATGTTATATCTGTGCAGTTGTGCATCATGGGTAGGGTGGGAGAAACCAAGTGTGGAGGATGAAGGGGATAATTTGTTGTTTTAAAATTGAACAGTTGTTCAAAGGTTAAATATGTACAGTTTACATGATTGTTAAATATATATTATATTAAAAATAATTTATATTGATTAGGGAAAGTATAAAAATCTAATAAAATTGAGGTTAATTTATTTGGTGAAGTTAATTTGGGGTTACCTACTTGACTATTAGTCTAATAGTTGTGCCCATGGGTTTAAATCTTCACACATTGGCTGTACTTTGTCAGTAGTTGAAATGGTAGTTGAATGAGGTTGCTGGATGAGATTGCTGGATGAGATTGATTGAAAGCGGCTGGGTTTTTATTGGGAAAAGTTAATCAAAAGGTATTTATTCACACCCTATCTTCATTTTTATTTGAAATATTTGCCCTGTTTTTGTGTATTTGAAACTACTTTTGTTTTTCAACTATTCTGAAACCTCTAACCAATGCAATGTATGTATTTTGAGTTTGAGTAAATGGCTTGAGCCAATTTTGTTGGCTGTTGTTGGTACACACTGTGTGTGTTGTGTGTTCGCCGTTATCTTGCGACGTATGACTTTTTGTTTGCGTTTATTTTGTCCTCTCAGTAGTTTTCTTTTAGTATTGCATTTATTTTGTCCTCTCAGTAGTTTTCTTTTAGTATTACATTTGGTCCCTGCCGAGCATTGCTCGGAACAATGTTGGGCCTGTTTTTTTTTGTTTTATTTATTAGGAATGTGCTCTGGTTGGTTATGTGGTTTAGAACTAGAGTGTATGATATTCATTTTGTTTGTTTATGTTTTGATACTATCCGTGAGTGAGATATGTAATTTCTTATTCCCTAAGTCTGTCAGTTATACGATTGTGTTGGCTGTTTGTATAATAATATATTATTAGCATTGTTTTTGTTTCTTTTATTTGATTTGGGAGTTTGTATAAGTTGTTTGTCTGCTTGTGCAGACTTGGGTATCCTTTTGAGTAATTAATTTTTTAGTTAATTGTGATCCCTGATCTTGAGTGTTCAGTGTGTGGGCATTTGTGAAGTTTTCTGTTGTGAAGTGCTGAGGGTTGAGGATACTGTGTGCAGTGAAGAACACAGATTTTATGTGAGTGATATGAGCTTTAGTTTTTTGAGTGAGTGGCTGTTTTCCTTGCACTTTAGCCCTCAGCCTTATCTTTTGCATTTAGAGTTTTTCATTGTGTGTTGTGTGTTTTTAAAAAAAATATATTTTATTTTAGGAAAAGGCATAAAAAAGCTCCCCTTTTTAATCTTTGCCAGTTTTTAGTAATGGTTTTGTATTATGCTTGTTAATGACTATTTTTGTTCTTGTATTTTTGCTGGTGTTATCTGTTCCTTTTGAATTTTTGCAATTAAGACAATAATGACATTGTTTTTGTCTTTTGTCCTACTTATGTTTGTCGCATTTAGTTTTTCAATGCACATTTTGTAAAGCAGATTTGTCCCTTGTACTTCATGTTTTTCCTGTATTAATGCCTTCTATCGTCTTTGTTTTAAGGAGCATTTTATTTTTTTATTTTTTTATTAAGAAATGTTTATTTCATTAAGAAATTAATGTCATACTCAGGAAATGTATTTGACGACTTTTGTTTTTGTATTTATGGATTGGCCATTTGTTACCCTTTAAGCCTTGTTTAATTGTACCTTTTCCCCCCTTAATGTTCATTCATCTCCATTTTTGTCTGATTGATCCTTTGCAATGATGGTATTATGCTTTTGTTTTGGTCTTTTGTATTTTAAAACTTTCACTTATTTCTTCCATTGTCTGCCTTTTATGATATTGTATGCCTCTTGATGGTTTGTCTCTGTACAATCCAAACATATATGCTTCCACATCAGTGGTACCTTCCCACATATGCAAGTCACTCATGCCGTTTGCACTGATGACCCCCAATACCAGGACAGATGTTTGCTTTTGCACCTGTCACTGATGAAGTCTGGTTGGACCCTTTCGTCTTTGGGGCCGAGAATTCAATGTTTGTTTTTCCCAAAAACAAGTTGAAACGTGGACTCATCTGACCACAGCACACATTTCCTCTGTCTTCTAGACCATCTGAGATGAGCTCAGGCCCAGAGAACTCGCCGGCATCTCCGCATAGAACGGATGTATAGCTTTCTCCTTGCGTAACAGAGATTCAAGTGGCATTTCTTGATGCAGCGTCAGTTAAGTGAAAATTGTTTTCTAAAGTACTCCTGAGAAAATGTGAGTATTTAACAGAGTAGCATGATGGTTTCTCATGCAATGCCATCTGAGGGTTCGAAGGTCACGCACATTCAACATAAGTCTCCTGCCTTGACCTACACAGACTGAGATTTCTCTGGATTCCCTGAATCTTTTCACAATATTATGTATGGTAGATGGTGAGAGACAAATTCTTTGCAATCTTGCATTGAGAAATGTGATTTTTGAATTGTTTGACAATTCTTTCATGATATTTAGCACAAAGTGGTGAGCCATGACCCATCTTTGCTTGCAAATACTGAGAAGCTCTTTTACACTCAAACACGAATCCCTCAGCTATTACCAATTCACTTGCTCATTGTGGACGGTTTTGAAAGAGTTGGATAATCTAACTTGAATAATCTATTCACTTTTATTTAGCCTCTGTTCCAACTTTTTTGGAGAGTGTTGCAGCCATAAAAATCTAAATGTATTTATATTTACAAAATACCAATGTTGGTCAATGAAAAAATTGGAAAACTTTTCTTTGTAACTTTTGTCAGTAAAAAAAATAAAGTTTCTAGAGAATTATCAAATCACAGATTCTTGATTTTTAATGCATTTTACAAAATGTCCCAACGTTTCTGGAAATGGGGTTGTAATACTAACAGAGGTGCATTGAACAATGTGGCTGTTAAAGTTTTAGGGGTGGTTATTTATTGATGCATTTATTGAATGTTAATGTTAACAATCTGTTTAATTTTTTTTTTTTTAAATCAGCCTTGAAGTTTGTTCTTGCTAATGTTGATGTGTGAATGTGGATTGTAATTTGTAAGTTTGCCTGTCAGCATTTTCTTGTACTCATCTGCATTCTTTGAATTTATTTAATCTTGTAATACCTCCATAACTCTGTTCCCTTTCCCCTTTAAATGACTTGTATTTATGTCTTTGAAACCATTTTGAGAAGCACTATACAACTAAAATTGAGTCAAACAAAGTGGCTTTATGCCACTTTATTTTAGCCTGTGTGCTCCTTTGCATTTTGTATTTATGTCCTTGTGTCCTCTTCAATGCACCATTTGTTTAAGTTTATGACTGTCAACTTATTTATTTTTTTGGCCTTTATGTCTCTTTCCTATTATAAGTTATATATTTTAACATTTCTGTTTGCTCTGTAAGTTAGGTTTTTGATACCGTCTTTATACCTTTTTTGTATTTGGCCACTTTTGTGCCTCTTTGTATTATGATTTTTATACTCTTTTTGTATCCATTAAAACTGATTTTTTTTTTTCTTCAGTGTAATGTGCTGTTAAACGTCTGCATGATTTATATACGTGTTCCCTATGCCTTTTTGTTCCTTGTATTTTTGTGCTCTTTTTATTTTATGTCATTTCTGACAATTTTTGCTTTTATGGCTTGCTATGCTTTTACGGCTTTAATGCTTTTTCTTAGTTCCTTTTTTTTTTTTTTTTTTAACCAGCTTTGTCCACTTGATAATTAAAGTTTATGCTACATTGTATTGTTTAACCTTGCATTGGCACTTTTTTTTTTTGTATTTATGCACATTTTAGGATTTTGTCATAATTTTGTTACTTTTATGCCCTCTATATTTCAATCTGTCTTTGTCTTTTTCCTTTTTGTACAGTATCCCATAAGGTCTTCGTTTCCTTTTACAAATCTGGTCTTTGGGGTCTATATGACCCCAACAATTGATAGAGAAATTGTACAAAAAATATACATTTTTAATTATACAAATAATATATGTTTTTTTTTGTTTACTTCTCATCTATTCATTAATGCTGTGTTTTGGGGGATATGAAGTACTTTTTTACCTATTTACTGCAAAATTCCTCAACTACACCCTTAGCATACATATGAAATATAATTTTTTTATGAAAAAAACACATTAATGATGATCAAATTTAACAATGAGTTGTTTCTGGATATTGATCTAGGTGTTAGATGCATAATTCTGCCATCTGCTGGTTAGATGTTTTTTTTGTAGCTAATATAGTTTTAGCCACAAAGTGTAATTACCATATACTTCCAGCAGAGGCCCCATAGAGATCCATTAATTTTTCTGGATGTGACTTAATGTTCTTATAATAGCTTTTTTATGAATTACATATTTAAACATTTTAAAATACATTAAATCAGTATTTTGTCAAAGTTTAGAAATGTTTTTTGTTGTTGTTTGAGGTCTTTTGAAGTGTCTTGTTATTGCAATAATGCTATATAAATTTGCAATAATATCTTTATTGTTTGTTTGTGTTTGTCTCTCTGTGTGTATTTGATCTGTGTGTAGTCATGTTCTTTCCACGTTGCATTTGTGCTCTCATACCATACCTTCAATTATGTGTGAAATTTTTTAGATTTATGCAGAAATTATGGATTTTATTTCACAATTTCAGTAAAAATGCTCTCTATTGCAGTCACACCCTTTCTCTGTCTATGTGTGTATTTGTGTCTGTGTGTGTGTGGGCGCATATGTGTCTGTGATAATGTTCATTCCACATTACATTAGTGCTCTAGTACCAGGCCTTCATTTATGTGTGAGAATTTTCAGATTTATGCTGGAATTATTGATTTTATTTGTCAATTTCTATAAAAATGCTTTCTTTTGGAGTCAGACCTGTGTGTGTGTTTGTGTGCGCGAACATGTGTGTGTGCAAGTGGTCATGTTTGTTCCACATTTCATTTGTGCTCTAGTACCAGGACTTCATTGTGGTATTGAAATTTTCAGATTTATTCTGGATTTATAGATTTTTTTTTTGACAAATGAAAAATAAAAAACATTTTTTCTACGATTTTCCCATTCATTTCAATGTGGGGTCATATTGACCCCAAGGGACAGATTTGTAAAAAAAATTTTTACATACCTTTAGAACGACCGAATCAAGCCCAGTTTTTTTCTGTGTGTATAGATAGGTAATGTAGAAAAAGTGACAAAATTTAATTCCACTGAGATGAAGGGAACCATTTTTTTTTATTAAAGAAAAGTCGCTTGGGGTCATATAGACCCCAAGGCCCAATTGAGGGTTAAATAAATAAATAAATAAATGAACAGACACAGACACAGTTCACAGACACAGTTCACAGCTGATTATTCTTCCTTTGCATTCCTTTTCACCTTTTGTGTTTGTTTTTATATAGTGATGGTTTTTACAGTTTACATTTATGCCTTGTGGTGTTTGATTTCATTTTAAAGTCTTGTACTTTTATGTCCCTTTTGTTTTATTCATGCCCTTTATGCCTTAATGCTCCTTTATTTTTTGTCTCTGCACTTATGTCCTTATCGTGGTACCTGTGCCCTTATGTGCATTTGTACTTAAAAGGTTGCTTAAATTGTAATTGTATAATCACTTACTTTAATTTTTGACCATTGGTGTTTAAAGCGGTTTTGATACAATTTATATTAAATTAGT
>NW_028118247.1:42500-43610 GCF_965113295.1 Leuciscus leuciscus | reverse complement strand
GTTGCTAGGTTGTTCTCAGTGGTTGCTATTGTGTTCTAGGCGGTTACACACACACACACACACACATACACACACACACACACATTAACTCACATACATATACACACACACACATACACTAACTCGATAAAACTTACACACTCAGAGTTTATATGCGTTACAGTTTATAAGTTAAAATGAAGTAAATTTAGTAGTTTGAAGTTTAAATTATCTTAAAGTTTATGTAAGTTTGACGTTTAAAAAGTTTAAATTAGTTTAAAGTTTAATTTAGTTTGAAGTTTAAAGTATTTGAAGTTTAAAATAGTTTGAAGTAGATAGATAGATCTATCAACCACTCAAAAGACCATAGCAACCACTGAAAATAACCTAGCAACCACCCAGAACAACATAGCAACCGCCTAGCAACCACCCAGAATACCTTTGCAACCGCCTAGCAAAAACCTAGCAACCACCCAAAATATATTAGCAACCGCCTAGCAACCACCCAGAATACCTTAGCAACCGCCTAGCAACCGCCTTGAAACCACCCAAAAGACCCTAGCAACCACCCAAAATACCCTAGCAACCGCCTTGCAACCACTCAGAATACCTTAGCAACCGCCTAGCAACACAATAGCAACCACCCAGAATACCCTAGCAACCACCTAGCAACACCCTAGCAACCACCCAAAATACCTTAGCAACCGCTAACAAAACCCTAGCAACCGGCCAAAATATCTTACCAACCATCTAGCAACAGCCTAGCAACCGCCTAGCAACCACCCAAAATACCTTAGCCTCCGCCTAGCAACACCATAGCAACCACCCAGAACACCCTAGCAACCGCCTAGCAACACTATAGCAACCACCCAGAACACCCTATCAACCATCTAGCAACACCCTAGCAACCACCCAAAATACCCTAGCAACCACCCAGAACACCCTAGTAATCAACCATAACATCCTAGCAACCACCCAGAACACCCTAACAACCACCCAAAATACCCTAGCAACCGCCCAGCAACCACCCAAAAGACCATAGCAACCACTGAAAATATCCTAGCAACACCATAGCAACCGCCTAGCAACCACACAGAATACCTAAGCAACCGCCTAGCAACACCATAGCAA
>NW_028118247.1:0-35000 GCF_965113295.1 Leuciscus leuciscus | reverse complement strand
TGGGTGGTTGCCAGGGTCTTTTGGTTTGTTGCTAGGTGGTTGCTAGGGTGTTCTGGGTGGTTGCTTGGTGGTTGCCTGGGTGTTGCTATGTTGTTGCTAGGCAGTTGCTAAGGTATTTTGGGTTGTTGCTAGGCGGTTGCTAGGGTGTTGCTAGGAGGTTGCTAGGGTGTTCTGGGTGGTTTCTATGGTGTTGCTAGGCGGTTGCTAAGGTACTCTGGGTGGTTGCAAGGCGGTTGCTAGGGTCTTTTGGGTGGTTTCTAGGGTGTTCTGGGTGGTTGCTAGGCGGTTGCTATGGTGTTGCTAAGCGATGGCTAAGGTATTTTGGGTGGTTGCTAGGGTGTTTCTATGCGGTTGCTAGGCTGTTCTGGGTGGTTGCTAGGGTGTTGCTAGGTGGTTGCTAAGGTATTCTGGGTGGTTGCTAGGCAGTTGCTAGGATGTTATGGGTGGTCGTTATGGTGTTGCTAGGCGGTTGTTAGGGTATTCTGGGTGGTTTCTAGGCGGTTGCCTGGGTGTTCTGGGTGGTTGCTATGTTGTTGCTAGGCAGTTGCTAAGGTATTTTGGGTGGTTGCTAGGCGGTTGCTATGGTGTTCTGGGTGGTTGCTAGAATATTTTCAGTGGTTGCTATGGTCTTTTGGGTGGTTGAGGCGGTTGCTAGGTTATTTTGGGTGGTTGCCAGGGTCTTTTGGGTGGTTGCTAGGTGGTTGCTAGGGTGTTCTGGGTGGTTGTTAGGCAGTTGCTAGGGTGTTCTGAGGTATTTTGGGCGGTTGCAAGGGTGTTCTGACTGGTTGCTATGGTGTTGCTATGGTGTTCTAAGGTATTTTGGGTGGTTGCTAGGGTGTTGCTAGGCGGTTGCTAAGGTCTTTTGGGTGGTTGCTAGGCAGTTGCTAGTTTGTTCTGAGGTATTTTGGGTGGTTGCTAGGGTGTTCTGACTGGTTGCTATGGAGTTACTAGGGTTTTCTAAGGTATTTTGGGTGGTTGCTAGGGTGTTCTGAGTGTCTGCTGTGGTGTTGCTATGGTGTTCTAAGGTATTTTGGGTGGTTGCTAGGGTGTTGCTAGGCGGTTGCTAAGGTATTTTGGGCGGTTGCAATGGTGTTGCTAGGCTGTTTTGGGTGGTTGCTAGGGTGTTCTGGGTGGTTGCTAGGCGGTTGCTAGGATATTTTGAGTCGTTGCTAAGGTTTTTTGGGTGGTTTCTAGGTGGTTGCTAGGGTGTTTTGGGTGGTTGCTAGGTGGTTGCTAGAATATTTTGGGTGGTTGCTAGGGTCTTTTGGGTGGTTGCTAGGGTGTTCTGAGTGGTTGCTAGGGTGTTCTAAGGTATTTTGGGTGGTTGCTAGGGTGTTCTGGGTGGTTGTTAGGCAGTTGCTACGGTGTTCTGAGTGGTTGCTATGGTGTTGCTAGGGTGTTCTAAGGTATTATAGGTGGTTGCTAGGGTGTTCTGGGTGGTTGTTAAGCAGTTGCTAGGGTGTTCTGAGTGGTTGATATGGTGTTCTAAGTTATTCTGGATGGTTGCTAGGGTGTTCTGGGTGGTTGCTAGGCGGTTGCTAGGTTGTTCTCAGTGGTTGCTATTGTGTTCTAGGCGGTTACACACACACACACACACACACATACACACACACATTAACTCACATACATATACACACACACCATACACTAACTCGATAAAACTTACACACTCAGAGTTTATATGCGTTACAGTTTATAAGTTAAAATGAAGTAAATTTAGTAGTTTGAAGTTTAAATTATCTTAAAGTTTATGTAAGTTTGACGTTTAAAAAGTTTAAATTAGTTTAAAGTTTAATTTAGTTTGAAGTTTAAAGTATTTGAAGTTTAAAATAGTTTGAAGTAGATAGATAGATCTATCAACCACTCAAAAGACCATAGCAACCACTGAAAATAACCTAGCAACCACCCAGAACAACATAGCAACCGCCTAGCAACCACCCAGAATACCTTTGCAACCGCCTAGCAACAACCTAGCAACCACCCAAAATATATTAGCAACCGCCTAGCAACCACCCAGAATACCTTAGCAACCGCCTAGCAACCGCCTTGAAACCACCCAAAAGACCCTAGCAACCACCCAAAATACCCTAGCAACCGCCTTGCAACCACTCAGAATACCTTAGCAACCGCCTAGCAACACAATAGCAACCACCCAGAATACCCTAGCAACCACCTAGCAACACCCTAGCAACCACCCAAAATACCTTAGCAACCGCTAACAAAACCCTAGCAACCGGCCAAAATATCTTAGCAACCATCTAGCAACAGCCTAGCAACCGCCTAGCAACCACCCAAAATACCTTAGCCTCCGCCTAGCAACACCATAGCAACCACCCAGAACACCCTAGCAACCTCCTAGCAACACCCTAGCAACCGCCTAGCAACCACCCAAAATACCTTAGCAACTGCCTAGCAACAACATAGCAACCACCCAGAACACCCAGGCAACCGCCTAGAAACCACCCATAACATCCTAGCAACTGCCTAGCAACCACCCAGAATACCTTAGCAACCAACTAGCAACAGCATAGCAACCACCCAGAAAACCCTAGCAACCACCCAAAATACCTTATCCATCGCTTAGCAACACCATAGCAACCATAGCAACCACCCAGAACACCCTAGAAACCACCCAAAAGACCCTAGCAACCGCCTTGCAACCACCCAGAGTACCTTAGCAACCGCCTAGGAACACCATAGCAACCACCCAGAACACCCTAGCAACCTCCTAGCAACACCCTAGCAACCGCCTAGCAAACACCCAAAATACCTTAGCAACTGCCTTGCAACATCATAGCAACACCCAGACAACCGCCTAGCAACCACCCAGAACACCCTAGCAACCACCTAGCAACAAACCAAAAGACCCTGGCAACCACCCATAATATCCTAGCAACCACCCAGAACACACTAGCAACCACCCAAAATACCCTAGCAACCGCCTCAACCACCCAAAAGACCATAGCAACCACTGAAAATATTCTAGCAACCACCCAGAAGACCCTAGCAACCACCCAAAATACCCTAGCAACCGCCTAGCAACCACCCAGAACACCCTAGTAATCAACCATAACATCCTTGCAACCACCCAGAACACCCTAACAACCACCCAAAATACCCTAGCAACCGCCTAGCAACCACCCAAAAGACCATAGCAACCACTGAAAATATCCTAGCAACACCATAGCAACCGAATAACATATGCACTTTTCATATTGCAATGCATTGCACACCAGAACTAAATCCTTCCCATGTTCATTAAAGAGATATGTGTGTTGTTAACGTTGTGCAATATTATAGCTTATGCACTTTTCGCATTGCATTGCATTGCACACCAGAACTAACTCATTCCCATGTTAATTAAAGACATAGAGAGATTTCTCTTTAATGAACATGGCAATGAGTTATTTCTGGTGTGCAATGCAATGCAATGCAATGCGAAAAGTGCATAAGCTATAATATTGCACAACGTTAACAACACACATATCTCTTTAATGAACATGGGAAGGATTTAGTTCTGGTGTGCAATGCATTGCAATATGAAAAGTGCATATGTTATTCTTTAGTGCACAACGTTAGATCGTTAATGCAATGCAATGCAATGCAATGCAATGCAATGCAATGCACCCACACGTTATGTCTTTAATCAACATGGGAATGAGTTAGTTCTGGTGTGCAATGCAATGCAATGTGAAAAGTGCATATGTTATTCTTCAGTGCACAACGTTAGATCGTTAATACAATGCAATGCAATGCAATGCAATGCAATGCAATGCAATGCAAAGCAAAACAAGGCAATGCAATGCAATGCAATGCAATGCAATGCAACCACACGTTATGTCTTTAATCAACATGGGAATGAGTTAGATCTGGTGTGCAATGCAATGCAATGCAAAAAGTGCATAACGTATGTTAGTGCAATGCAATGCAACAACACACATATCTCTTTAATAAACATGGGAAGGATTTAGTTCTGGTGTGCAATGTGAAAAGTGCATATGTTATTCTTCAGTGCACAACGTTAGATCGTTAATGCAATGCAATGCAATCCAATGCAATCCAATGCAAAGCAAAGCAAAGCAAAGCAAAGCAAAGCAATGCAATGCAATGGAATGCAATGCAATGCAATGCAATACAATGCAATGCAATGCAATGCAATGCAATGCAATGCAATGCAATGCAATGCAATGCAATGCAATGCAAAGCAATATAATGCAATGCAATGCAATGCAATGCAATGCAACCACACGTTATGTCTTTAATCAACATGGGGATGAGTTAGTTCTGGTGTGCAATGCAATGCAATGCAAAAAGTGCATAACGTATGTTATTGCAATGCAATGCAATGCAATGCAATGCAATGCAATGCAATGCAATGCAATGCAATGCAATGCAATGCAATGCAATGCAATGCAATGCAAAGCAATGCAATGCAATGCAATGCAATGCAATGCAATGCAATGCAAAGCAACCACACGTTAAGTCTTTAATCAACATGGGAATGAGTTAGTTCTGGTGTGCAATGGAATGCAATGTGAAAAGTGCATATGTTATTCTTCAGTGCACAACGTTAGATCGTTAATGCAATGCAATGCAATGCAATGCAATGCAATGCACCCACACGTTATGTCTTTAATCAACATGGGAATGAGTTAGTTCTGGTGTGCAATGCAATGCAATGTGAAAAGTGCATATGTTATTCTTCAGTGCACAACGTTAGATCGTTAATACAATGCAATGCAATGCAATGCAGTGCAAAGCAAAACAAGGCAATGCAATGCAATGCAATGCAATGCAATGCAATCCAATGCAATCCAATGCAAAGCAAAGCAAAGCAAAGCAAAGCAAAGCAATGCAATGCAATGGAATGCAATGCAATGCAATGCAATACAATGCAATGCAATGCAATGCAATGCAATGCAATGCAATGCAATGCAATGCAATGCAATGCAAAGCAATATAATGCAATGCAATGCAATGCAATGCAATGCAACCACACGTTATGTCTTTAATCAACATGGGGATGAGTTAGTTCTGGTGTGCAATGCAATGCAATGCAAAAAGTGCATAACGTATGTTATTGCAATGCAATGCAATGCAATGCAATGCAATGCAATGCAATGCAATGCAATGCAATGCAATGCAATGCAATGCAATGCAATGCAATGCAAAGCAATGCAATGCAATGCAATGCAATGCAATGCAATGCAATGCAAAGCAACCACACGTTAAGTCTTTAATCAACATGGGAATGAGTTAGTTCTGGTGTGCAATGGAATGCAATGTGAAAAGTGCATATGTTATTCTTCAGTGCACAACGTTAGATCGTTAATGCAATGCAATGCAATGCAATGCAATGCAATGCACCCACACGTTATGTCTTTAATCAACATGGGAATGAGTTAGTTCTGGTGTGCAATGCAATGCAATGTGAAAAGTGCATATGTTATTCTTCAGTGCACAACGTTAGATCGTTAATACAATGCAATGCAATGCAATGCAGTGCAAAGCAAAACAAGGCAATGCAATGCAATGCAATGCAATGCAATGCAATGCAATGCAATGCAATGCAATGCAACCACACGTTATGTCTTTAATCAACATGGGAATGAGTTAGATCTGGTCTGCAATGCAATGCAATGCAAAAAGTGCATAACGTATGTTAGTGCAATGCAATGCAACAACACACGTTATCTCTTTAATGAACATGGGAATGACAGTTCTGGTGTGCAATGCAATGCAAAAAGTGCATAACCTATATGTTATTCTTCAGTGCACAACGGTTAGATCGTTTGTGCAATGCAATGCAACAACACACATATCTCTTTAATAAACATGGGAAGGATTTAGTTCTGGTGTGCAATGTGAAAAGTGCATATGTTATTCTTCAGTGCACAACGTTAGATCGTTAATGCAATGCAATGCAATGCAACGCAGTTCAGTGCAAAGCAATGCAATGCAATGCAATGCAATGCAATGCAATGCAATCAATGCAAAGCAAAGCAAAGCAAAGCAAAGCAAAGCAAAGCAAAGCAAAGCAAAGCAAAGCAAAGCAAAGCAAAGCAAAGCAAAGCAAAGCAAAGCAAAGCAAAGCAAAGCAAAGCAAAGCAAAGCAAAGCAAAGCAAAGCAAAGCAAAGCAATGCAATGCAATGCAATGTAATGCAATGCAATACAATGCAATGCAATGCAAAGCAATGCAAAGCAATGCAATGCAATGCAATGCATTGCAATGCAATGCAATGCAATGCAGAGAAATGCAGTGCAATGCAATGCAGTGCAAAGCAAATCAATGCAATGCAATGCAATGCAATGCAATGCAATGCAATGCAATGCAATGCAATGCAATGCAATGCAATGCAAAGCAATGCAATGCAATGCAATGCATTGCAATGCAACCACACGTTATGTCTTTAATCAACATGGGAATGAGTTAGTTCTGGTGTGCAATGCAATGTAATGTGAAAAGTACATATGTTATTCTTCAGTGCACAACGTTAGATCGTTAATGCAATGCAATGCAATGCAATGCAATGCAATGCAATGCAAAGCAAAACAAGGTAATGCAATGCAATGCAATGCAATGCAATGCAATGCAATGCAATGCAATGCAAAGCAATGCAATGCAATGCAATGCAATGCAATGCAATGCAATGCAATGCAGTGCAAAGCAAAACAAGGCAATGCAATGCAATGCAATGCAATGCAATGCAATGCAATGCAATGCAATGCAATGCAATGCAATGCAACCACACGTTATGTCTTTAATCAACATGGGAATGAGTTAGATCTGGTGTGCAATGCAATGCAATGCAAAAAGTGCATAACGTATGTTAGTGCAATGCAATGCAACAACACACGTTATCTCTTTAATGAACATGGGAATGACAGTTCTGGTGTGCAATGCAATGCAAAAAGTGCATAACCTATATGTTATTCTTCAGTGCAAAACGGTTAGATCGTTTGTGCAATGCAATGCAACAACACACATATCTCTTTAATAAACATGGGAAGGATTTAGTTCTGGTGTGCAATGTGAAAAGTGCATATGTTATTCTTCAGTGCACAACGTTAGATCGTTAATGCAATGCAATGCAATACAATGCAATCCAATGCAAAGCAAAGCAAAGCAAAGCAAAGCAAAGCAAAACTGCAATGCAATGCAATGCAATGCAATGCAATGCAATGCAATGCAATACAATGCAATGCAATGCAATGCAAAGAAATGCAGTGCAATGCAAATCAATGCAATGCAATGCAATGCAATGCAATGCAATGCAATGCAATGCAATGCAATGCAAAGCAATGCAATGCAATGCAATGCATTGCAATGCAACCACACGTTATGTCTTTAATCAACATGGGAATGAGTTAGTTCTGGTGTGCAATGCAATGTAATGTGAAAAGTACATATGTTATTCTTCAGTGCACAACGTTAGATCGTTAATGCAATGCAATGCAATGCAATGCAATGCAATGCAATGCAATGCAATGCAATGCAATGCAAAGCAAAACAAGGTAATGCAATGCAATGCAATGCAATGCAATGCAATGCAATGCAATGCAATGCAATGCAATGCAAAGCAATGCAATGCAATGCAATGCAATGCAATGCAATGCAATGCAGTGCAAAGCAAAACAAGGCAATGCAATGCAATGCAATGCAATGCAATGCAATGCAATGCAATGCAATGCAATGCAACCACACGTTATGTCTTTAATCAACATGGGAATGAGTTAGATCTGGTGTGCAATGCAATGCAATGCAAAAAGTGCATAACGTATGTTAGTGCAATGCAATGCAACAACACACGTTATCTCTTTAATGAACATGGGAATGACAGTTCTGGTGTGCAATGCAATGCAAAAAGTGCATAACCTATATGTTATTCTTCAGTGCAAAACGGTTAGATCGTTTGTGCAATGCAATGCAACAACACACATATCTCTTTAATAAACATGGGAAGGATTTAGTTCTGGTGTGCAATGTGAAAAGTGCATATGTTATTCTTCAGTGCACAACGTTAGATCGTTAATGCAATGCAATGCAATGCAACGCAGTTCAGTGCAAAGCAATGCAATGCAATGCAATGCAATGCAATGCAATGCAATACAATGCAATCAATGCAAAGCAAAGCAAAGCAAAGCAAAGCAAAGCAAAGCAAAGCAAAGCAAAGCAAAGCAAAGCAAAGCAAAGCAAAGCAAAGCAAAGCAAAGCAAAGCAAAGCAAAGCAAAGCAAAGCAAAGCAAAGCAATGCAATGCAATGCAATGCAATGTAATGCAATACAATGCAATGCAATGCAATGCAATGCAATGCAATGCATTGCAATGCAACCACACGTTATGTCTTTAATCAACATGGGAATGAGTTAGTTCTGGTGTGCAATGCAATGTAATGTGAAAAGTACATATGTTATTCTTCAGTGCACAACGTTAGATCGTTAATGCAATGCAATGCAATGCAATGCAATGCAAAGCAAAACAAGGTAATGCAATGCAATGCAATGCAATGCAATGCAATGCAATGCAATGCAATGCAATGCAATGCAATGCAATGCAATGCAATGCAATGCAAAGCAATGCAATGCAATGCAATGCAATGCAATGCAATGCAATATAATGCAGTGCAAAGCAAAACAAGGCAATGCAATGCAATGCAATGCAATGCAATGCAATGCAACCACACGTTATGTCTTTAATCAACATGGGAATGAGTTAGATCTGGTGTGCAATGCAATGCAATGCAAAAAGTGCATAACGTATGTTAGTGCAATGCAATGCAACAACACACGTTATCTCTTTAATGAACATGGGAATGACAGTTCTGGTGTGCAATGCAATGCAAAAAGTGCATAACCTATATGTTATTCTTCAGTGCAAAACGGTTAGATCGTTTGTGCAATGCAATGCAACAACACACATATCTCTTTAATAAACATGGGAAGGATTTAGTTCTGGTGTGCAATGTGAAAAGTGCATATGTTATTCTTCAGTGCACAACGTTAGATCGTTAATGCAATGCAATGCAATCCAATGCAATCCAATGCAAAGCAAAGCAAAGCAAAGCAAAGCAAAACAATGCAATGCAATGCAATGCAATGCAATACAATGCAATGCAATGCAATGCAATGCAATGCAATGCAATGCAAAGCAATATAATGCAATGCAATGCAATGCAATGCAATGCAACCACACGTTATGTCTTTAATCAACATGGGGATGAGTTAGTTCTGGTGTGCAATGCAATGCAATGCAAAAAGTGCATAACGTATGTTATTGCAATGCAATGCAATGCAATGCAATGCAATGCAATGCAATGCAATGCAATGCAATGCAAAGCAATGCAATGCAATGCAATGCAATGCAATGCAATGCAATGCAATGCAATGCAAAGCAACCACACGTTAAGTCTTTAATCAACATGGGAATGAGTTAGTTCTGGTGTGCAATGGAATGCAATGTGAAAAGTGCATATGTTATTCTTCAGTGCACAACGTTAGATCGTTAATGCAATACAATGCAATGCAACGCAATGCAATGCAATGCAATGCAATTCAATGCAATGCAATGCAATGCAATGCAATGCAATGCAATGCAGTGCAAAGCAAAACAAGGCAATGCAATGCAATGCAATGCAATGCAATGCAATGCAATGCAATGCAATGCAATGCAATGCAAAGCAATGCAATGCAATGCAATGCAACCACACGTTATGTCTTTAATCAACATGGGGATGAGTTAGTTCTGGTGTGCAATGCAATGCAACAACACACGTTATCTCTTTAATGAACATGGGAATTAAAGTTTGTTGTGCAATGCAATGCAAAAAGAGCATAACCTATATGTTGTTCTTCAGTGCACAACGGTTAGATCGCTATGGTGTTCTGGGTGGTTGCTAGAATATTTTCAGTGGTTGCTAGTGTGTTCTGGGTGGTTGCTAGGATGTTATGGGTGGTTGCCAGGGTCTTTTGGGTGGTTGCTAGGTGGTTGCTAGGGTGTTCTGGGTGGTTGCTAGGCAGTTGCTATGGTGTTGCTAAGCGATGGCTAAGGTATTTTGGGTGGTTGTTAGGGTGTTTCTATGCGGTTGCTAGGCTGTTCTGGATGGTTGCTATGGTGTTGCTAGGTGGTTGCTAAGGTATTCTGGGTGGTTGGTAGGCAGTTGCTAGGATGTTATGGGTGGTCGTTATGGTGTTGCTAGGCGGTTGCCTGGGTATTCTGGGTTGTTGCTATGTTGTTGCTAGGCAGTTGCTAAGGTCTTTTGGGTGGTTGCTAGGGTGTTGCTAGGAGGTTGCTAGGGTGTTCTGGGTGGATGCTATGGTGTTGCTAGGCGGTTGCTAAGGTACTCTGGGTGGTTGCAAGGCGGTTGCTAGGGTCTTTTGGGTGGTTGCTAGGTGGTTGCTAGGGTGTTCTGGGTGGTTGCTAGGCGGTTGCTATGGTGTTGCTAAGCGAGAGCTAAGGTATTTTGGGTGGTTGCTAGGGTGTTTCTATGCGGTTGCTAGGCTGTTCTGGGTGGTTTCTATGGTGTTGCTAGGTGGTTGCTAAGGTATTCTGGGTGGTTGCTAGGCAGTTGCTAGGATGTTATGGGTGGTCGTTATGGTGTTGCTAGGCGGTTGCTAGGGTATTCTGGGTGGTTTCTAGGCGGTTGCCTGGGTGTTCTGGGTGGTTGCTATGTTGTTGCTAGGCAGTTGCTAAGGTATTTTGGGTGGTTGCTAGGCGGTTGCTATGGTGTTCTGGGTGGTTGCTAGAATATTTTCAGTGGTTGCTATGGTCTTTTGGGTGGTTGAGGCGGTTGCTAGGTTATTTTGGGTGGTTGCCAGGGTCTTTTGGGTGGTTGCTAGGTGGTTGCTAGGGTGTTCTGGGTGGTTGTTAGGCAGTTGCTAGGGTGTTCTGAGGTATTTTGGGCGGTTGCAAGGGTGTTCTGACTGGTTGCTATGGTGTTGCTATGGTGTTCTAAGGTATTTTGGGTGGTTGCTAGGGTGTTGCTAGGCGGTTGCTAAGGTCTTTTGGGTGGTTGCTAGGCAGTTGCTAGTTTGTTCTGAGGTATTTTGGGTGGTTGCTAGGGTGTTCTGACTGGTTGCTATGGAGTTACTAGGGTTTTCTAAGGTATTTTGGGTGGTTGCTAGGGTGTTCTGAGTGTCTGCTGTGGTGTTGCTATGGTGTTCTAAGGTATTTTGGGTGGTTGCTAGGGTGTTGCTAGGCGGTTGCTAAGGTATTTTGGGTGGTTGCTATGGTGTTGCTAGGCTGTTTTGGGTGGTTGCTAGGGTGTTCTGGGTGGTTGCTAGGCGGTTGCTAGGATATTTTGAGTCGTTGCTAAGGTTTTTTGGGTGGTTTCTAGGTGGTTGCTAGGGTGTTTTGGGTGGTTGCTAGAATATTTTGGGTGGTTGCTAGGGTCTTTTGGGTGGTTGCTAGGGTGTTCTGAGTGGTTGCTAGGGTGTTCTAAGGTATTTTGGGTGGTTGCTAGGGTGTTCTGGGTGGTTGTTAGGCAGTTGCTACGGTGTTCTGAGTGGTTGCTATGGTGTTGCTAGGGTGTTCTAAGGTATTATAGGTGGTTGCTAGGGTGTTCTGGGTGGTTGTTAAGCAGTTGCTAGGGTGTTCTGAGTGGTTGATATGGTGTTCTAAGTTATTCTGGATGGTTGCTAGGGTGTTCTGGGTGGTTGCTAGGCGGTTGCTAGGTTGTTCTCAGTGGTTGCTATTGTGTTCTAGGCGGTTACACACACACACACACACACATACACACACACATTAACTCACATACATATACACACACACACATACACTAACTCGATAAAACTTACACACTCAGAGTTTATATGCGTTACAGTTTATAAGTTAAAATGAAGTAAATTTAGTAGTTTGAAGTTTAAATTATCTTAAAGTTTATGTAAGTTTGACGTTTAAAAAGTTTAAATTAGTTTAAAGTTTAATTTAGTTTGAAGTTTAAAGTATTTGAAGTTTAAAATAGTTTGAAGTAGATAGATAGATCTATCAACCACTCAAAAGACCATAGCAACCACTGAAAATAACCTAGCAACCACCCAGAACAACATAGCAACCGCCTAGCAACCACCCAGAATACCTTTGCAACCGCCTAGCAACAACCTAGCAACCACCCAAAATATATTAGCAAAGGCCTAGCAACCACCCAGAATACCTTAGCAACCGCCTAGCAACCGCCTTGAAACCACCCAAAAGACCCTAGCAACCACCCAAAATACCCTAGCAACCGCCTTGCAACCACTCAGAATACCTTAGCAACCGCCTAGCAACACAATAGCAACCACCCAGAATACCCTAGCAACCACCTAGCAACACCCTAGCAACCACCCAAAATACCTTAGCAACCGCTAACAAAACCCTAGCAACCGGCCAAAATATCTTAGCAACCATCTAGCAACAGCCTAGCAACCGCCTAGCAACCACCCAAAATACCTTAGCCTCCGCCTAGCAACACCATAGCAACCACCCAGAACACCCTAGCAACCTCCTAGCAACACCCTAGCAACCGCCTAGCAACCACCCAAAATACCTTAGCAACTGCCTAGCAACAACATAGCAACCACCCAGAACACCCAGGCAACCGCCTAGAAACCACCCAGAATACCCTAGCAACCGCCTAGCAACACCATAACGACCACCCATAACATCCTAGCAACTGCCTAGCAACCACCCAGAATACCTTAGCAACCAACTAGCAACAGCATAGCAACCACCCAGAAAACCCTAGCAACCACCCAAAATACCTTATCCATCGCTTAGCAACACCATAGCAACCATAGCAACCACCCAGAACACCCTAGAAACCACCCAAAAGACCCTAGCAAGCGCCTTGCAACCACCCAGAGTACCTTAGCAACCGCCTAGGAACACCATAGCAACCACCCAGAACACCCTAGCAACCTCCTAGCAACACCCTAGCAACCGCCTAGCAAACACCCAAAATACCTTAGCAACTGCCTTGCAACATCATAGCAACACCCAGGCAACCGCCTAGCAACCACCCAGAACACCTTAGCAACCACCTAGCAACCACCCAAAAGACCTTAGCAACCACCCAAAAGACCCTAACAACCGCCTAACAACACCATAGCAACCACCTAGAAACAACCCAGAATACCCTAGCAACCGCCTAGCAACACCATAACGACCACCCATAACATCCTAGCAACTGCCTAGCAACCACCCAGAATAACTTAGCAACCACCTAGCAACACCATAGCAACCACCCAGAACAGCCTAGCAACCGCATAGAAACACCCTAGCAACCACCCGAAATACTTTAGCCATCGCTTAGCAACACAATAGCAACCGCCTAGCAATCACCCAGAACACCCTAGCAACCACCTAGCAACTACCCAAAAGACCCTAGCAACCACCCAAAAGACCCTAGCAACCGCCTAGCAACCACCCAGAGTACCATAGCAACCACCTAGCAACACCATAGCAACCACCCAGAACACCCTAGCAACCAACCCAAAATACCCTAGCAACAGCCTTGCAACCACCCAAAAGACCCTAGCAACCACCCAAAATATTCTAGCAACCGCCTAGCAACCACCCAGAATACCTTAGCAACCGCCTAGCAACACCCTAGCAACCACCCAAAATACCTTAGCAACCACCTAGCAACACCCTAGCAACCGCCTAGCAACCACCCAAAATACCGTAGCCTCCGCCTAGCAACACCATAGCAACAACCAAGAACACCATAGCAAACGCCTAGCAACACCATAGCAACCACCCAGTACACCCTATCAACCATCTAGCAACACCCTAGCAACCACCCAAAACACCCTAGTAACCATCCATAACACCATAGCCAACCACCCGGAAGACCCTAGCAACCACCCAAAATACCCTAGCAACCACCCAGAACACCCTAGTAATCAACCATAACATCCTTGCAACCACCCAGAACACCCTAACAACCACCCAAAATACCCTAGCAACCGCCTAGCAACCACCCAAAAGACCATAGCAACCACTGAAAATATCCTAGCAACACCATAGCAACCGCCTAGCAAACACCCAAGAATACCTTAGCAACCGCCTAGCAACACCATAGGTTTTGTACTTTTTGCAGTGCATTGCACACCAGAACTAACTCATTCCCATGTTAATTAAAGACATAGAGAGATTTCTCTTTAATGAACATGGCAATGAGTTATTTCTGGTGTGCAATGCAATGCAATGCGAAAAGTGCATAAGCTATAATATTGCACAACGTTAACAACACACATATCTCTTTAATGAACATGGGAAGGATTTAGTTCTGGTGTGCAATGCATTGCAATATGAAAAGTGCATATGTTATTCTTTAGTGCACAACGTTAGATCGTTAATGCAATGCAATGCAATGCAATGCAATGCAATGCACCCACACGTTATGTCTTTAATCAACATGGGAATGAGTTAGTTCTGGTGTGCAATGCAATGCAATGTGAAAAGTGCAAATGTTATTCTTCAGTGCACAACGTTAGATCGTTAATACAATGCAATGCAATGCAATGCAGTGCAAAGCAAAACAAGGCAATGCAATGCAATGCAATGCAATGCAATGCAATGCAATGCAATGCAATGCAATGCAATGCAACCACACGTTATGTCTTTAATCAACATGGGAATGAGTTAGATCTGGTGTGCAATGCAATGCAATGCAAAAAGTGCATAACGTATGTTAGTGCAATGCAATGCAACAACACACGTTATCTCTTTAATGAACATGGGAATGACAGTTCTGGTGTGCAATGCAATGCAAAAAGTGCATAACCTATATGTTATTCTTCAGTGCACAACGGTTAGATCGTTTGTGTAATGCAATGCAACAACACACATATCTCTTTAATAAACATGGGAAGGATTTAGTTCTGGTGTGCAATGTGAAAAGTGCATATGTTATTCTTCAGTGCACAACGTTAGATCGTTAATGCAATGCAATGCAATGCAACGCAGTTCAGTGCAAAGCAATGCAATGCAATGCAATGCAATGCAATGCAATGCAATGCAATACAATGCAATCAATGCAAAGCAAAGCAAAGCAAAGCAAAGCAAAGCAAAGCAAAGCAAAGCAAAGCAAAGCAAAGCAAAGCAAATCAAAGCAAAGCAAAGCAAAGCAAAGCAAAGCAAAGCAAAGCAAAACAATGCAATGCAATGCAATGTAATGCAATACAATGCAATGCAATGCAAAGCAATGCAAAGCAATGCAATGCAATGCAATGCAATGCAAAGAAATGCAGTGCAATGCAATGCAATGCAATGCAGTGCAAAGCAAATCAATGCAATGCAATGCAATGCAATGCAATGCAATGCAATGCAATGCAATGCAATGCAATGCAATGCAAAGCAATGCAATGCAATGCAATGCATTGCAATGCAACCACACGTTATGTCTTTAATCAACATGGGAATGAGTTAGTTCTGGTGTGCAATGCAATGTAATGTGAAAAGTACATATGTTATTCTTCAGTGCACAACGTTAGATCGTTAATGCAATGCAATGCAATGCAATGCAATGCAATGCAATGCAATGCAAAGCAAAACAAGGTAATGCAATGCAATGCAATGCAATGCAATGCAATGCAATGCAATGCAAAGCAATGCAATGCAATGCAATGCAATGCAATGCAATGCAATGCAATGCAATGCAATGCAATGCAGTGCAAAGCAAAACAAGGCAATGCAATGCAATGCAATGCAATGCAATGCAATGCAATGCAATGCAATGCAACCACACGTTATGTCTTTAATCAACATGGGAATGAGTTAGATCTGGTGTGCAATGCAATGCAATGCAAAAAGTGCATAACGTATGTTAGTGCAATGCAATGCAACAACACACGTTATCTCTTTAATGAACATGGGAATGACAGTTCTGGTGTGCAATGCAATGCAAAAAGTGCATAACCTATATGTTATTCTTCAGTGCAAAACGGTTAGATCGTTTGTGCAATGCAATGCAACAACACACATATCTCTTTAATAAACATGGGAAGGATTTAGTTCTGGTGTGCAATGTGAAAAGTGCATATGTTATTCTTCAGTGCACAACGTTAGATCGTTAATGCAATGCAATGCAATATAATGCAATCCAATGCAAAGCAAAGCAAAGCAAAGCAAAACAATGCAATGCAATGCAATGCAATGCAATGCAATGCAATGCAATGCAATACAATGCAATGCAATGCAAAGCAATGCAATGCAATGCAATAAATTGCAAAGCAAAGCAAATCAATGCAATGCAATGCAATGCAATGCAATGCAATGCAATGCAATGCAATGCAATGCGATGCAAAGCAATGCAATGCAATGCAATGCAATGCATTACAATGCAACCACACGTTATGTCTTTAATCAACATGGGAATGAGTTAGTTCTGGTGTGCAATGCAATGTAATGTGAAAAGTACATATGTTATTCTTCAGTGCACAACGTTAGATCTTTAATGCAATGCAATGCAATGCAATGCAATGCAATGCAAAGCAAAACAAGGTAACGCAATGCAATGCAATGCAATGCAATGCAATGCAATGCAATGCAATGCAAAGCAATGCAATGCAACCACACGTTATGTCTTTAATCAACATGGGGATGAGTTAGTTCTGGTGTGCAATGCAATGCAATGCAAAAAGTGCATAACGTATGTTATTGCAATGCAATGCAATGCAATGCAATGCAGTGCAAAGCAAAACAAGGCAATGCAATGCAATGCAATGCAATGCAATGCAATGCAATGCAATGCAATGCAATGCAATGCAAAGCAATGCAATGCAATGCAATGCAACCACACGTTATGTCTTTAATCAACATGGGGATGAGTTAGTTCTGGTGTGCAATGCAATGCAACAACACACGTTATCTCTTTAATGAACATGGGAATGACAGTTTGTTGTGCAATGCAATGCAAAAAGAGCATAACCTATATGTTGTTCTTCAGTGCACAACGGTTAGATCGCTATGGTGTTCTGGGTGGTTGCTAGAATATTTTCAGTGGTTGCTAGTGTGTTCTGGGTGGTTGCTAGGATGTTATGGGTGGTTGCCAGGGTCTTTTGGGTGGTTGCTAGGTGGTTGCTAGGGTGTTCTGGGTGGTTGCTAGGCAGTTGCTATGGTGTTGCTAAGCGATGGCTAAGGTATTTTGGGTGGTTGTTAGGGTGTTTCTATGCGGTTGCTAGGCTGTTCTGGATGGTTGCTATGGTGTTGCTAGGTGGTTGCTAAGGTATTCTGGGTGGTTGGTAGGCAGTTGCTAGGATGTTATGGGTGGTCGTTATGGTGTTGCTAGGCGGTTGCCTGGGTATTCTGGGTTGTTGCTATGTTGTTGCTAGGCAGTTGCTAAGGTCTTTTGGGTGGTTGCTAGGGTGTTGCTAGGAGGTTGCTAGGGTGTTCTGGGTGGATGCTATGGTGTTGCTAGGCGGTTGCTAAGGTACTCTGGGTGGTTGCAAGGCGGTTGCTAGGGTCTTTTGGGTGGTTGCTAGGTGGTTGCTAGGGTGTTCTGGGTGGTTGCTAGGCGGTTGCTATGGTGTTGCTAAGCGAGAGCTAAGGTATTTTGGGTGGTTGCTAGGGTGTTTCTATGCGGTTGCTAGGCTGTTCTGGGTGGTTTCTATGGTGTTGCTAGGTTGTTCTGGGTGGTTGCTAGGCAGTTGCTAGGATGTTATGGGTGGTCGTTATGGTGTTGCTAGGCGGTTGCTAGGGTATTCTGGGTTGTTTCTAGGCGGTTGCCTGGGTGTTCTGGGTGGTTGCTATGTTGTTGCTAGGCAGTTGCTAAGGTATTTTGGGTGGTTGCTAGGCGTTTGCTAGGGTGTTTCTAGGCGGTTGCCTGGGTGTTCTGGGTGGTTGCTATGTTGTTGCTAGGCAGTTGCTAAGGTATTTTGGGTGGTTGCTAGGCGGTTGCTAGGGTGTTGCTAGGAGGTTGCTAGGGTGTTCTGGGTGGATGCTTTGGTGTTGCTAGGCGGTTACTAAGGTACTCTGGGTGGTTGCAAGGCGGTTGCTAATGTCTTTTGGGTGGTTGCTATGGTCTATTGGGTGGTTGCTAGGGTGTTCTGGGTGGTTGCTAGGCGGTTGCTATGGTGTTGCTAAGCGAGAGCTAAGGTATTTTGGGTGGTTGCTAGGGTGTTTCTATGCGGTTGCTATGGTGTTCACGGTGGTTGCTATGTGTTGCTAGGTGGTTGCTATGGTGTTCTGGGTGGTTGCTAGAATATTTTCAGTGGTTGCTATGGTCTTCTGGGTGGTTGAGGCGGTTGCTAGGGTATTTTGGGTGGTTGCTAGTGTGTTCTGGGTGGTTGCTAGGATATTATGGGTGGTTGCCAGGGTCTTTTGGTTTGTTGCTAGGTGGTTGCTAGGGTGTTCTGGGTGGTTGCTTGGTGGTTGCCTGGGTGTTGCTATGTTGTTGCTAGGCAGTTGCTAAGGTATTTTGGGTTGTTGCTAGGCGGTTGCTAGGGTGTTGCTAGGAGGTTGCTAGGGTGTTCTGGGTGGTTGTTATGGTGTTGCTAGGCGGTTGCTAAGGTACTCTGGGTGGTTGCAAGGCGGTTGCTAGGGTCTTTTGGGTGGTTTCTAGGGTGTTCTGAGTGGTTGCTAGGCGGTTGCTATGGTGTTGCTAAGCGATGGCTAAGGTATTTTGGGTGGTTGCTAGGGTGTTTCTATGCGGTTGCTAGGCTGTTCTGGGTGGTTGCTAGGGTGTTGCTAGGTGGTTGCTAAGGTATTCTGGGTGGTTGCTAGGCAGTTGCTAGGATGTTATGGGTGGTCGTTATGGTGTTGCTAGGCGGTTGCTAGGGTATTCTGGGTGGTTTCTAGGCGGTTGCCTGGGTGTTCTGAGTGGTTGCTATGTTGTTGCTAGGCAGTTGCTAAGGTATTTTGGGTGGTTGCTAGGCGGTTGCTATGGTGTTCTGGGTGGTTGCTAGAATATTTTCAGTGGTTGCTATGGTCTTTTGGGTGGTTGAGGCGGTTGCTAGGTTATTTTGGGTGGTTGCCAGGGTCTTTTGGGTGGTTGCTAGGTGGTTGCTAGGGTGTTCTGGGTGGTTGTTAGGCAGTTGCTAGGGTGTTCTGAGGTATTTTGGGCGGTTGCAAGGGTGTTCTGACTGGTTGCTATGGTGTTGCTATGGTGTTCTAAGGTATTTTGGGTGGTTGCTAGGGTGTTGCTAGGCGGTTGCTAAGGTCTTTTGGGTGGTTGCTAGGCAGTTGCTAGTTTGTTCTGAGGTATTTTGGGTGGTTGCTAGGGTGTTCTGACTGGTTGCTATGGAGTTACTAGGGTTTTCTAAGGTATTTTGGGTGGTTGCTAGGGTGTTCTGAGTGTCTGCTGTGGTGTTGCTATGGTGTTCTAAGGTATTTTGGGTGGTTGCTAGGGTGTTGCTAGGCGGTTGCTAAGGTATTTTGGGTGGTTGCTATGGTGTTGCTAGGCTGTTTTGGGTGGTTGCTAGGGTGTTCTGGGTGGTTGCTAGGCGGTTGCTAGGATATTTTGAGTCGTTGCTAAGGTTTTTTGGGTGGTTTCTAGGTGGTTGCTAGGGTGTTTTGGGTGGTTGCTAGGTGGTTGCTAGAATATTTTGGGTGGTTGCTAGGGTCTTTTGGGTGGTTGCTAGGGTGTTCTGAGTGGTTGCTAGGGTGTTCTAAGGTATTTTGGGTGGTTGCTAGGGTGTTCTGGGTGGTTGTTAGGCAGTTGCTACGGTGTTCTGAGTGGTTGCTATGGGGTTGCTAGGGTGTTCTGGGTGGTTGTTAAGCAGTTGCTAGGGTGTTCTGAGTGGTTGATATGGTGTTCTAAGTTATTCTGGATGGTTGCTAGGGTGTTCTGGGTGGTTGCTAGGCGGTTGCTAGGTTGTTCTCAGTGGTTGCTATTGTGTTCTAGGCGGTTACACACACACACACACACACATACACACACACACACACATTAACTCACATACATATACACACACACACATACACTAACTCGATAAAACTTACACACTCAGAGTTTATATGCGTTACAGTTTATAAGTTAAAATGAAGTAAATTTAATAGTTTGAAGTTTAAATTATCTTAAAGTTTATGTAAGTTTGATGTTTAAAAAGTTTAAATTAGTTTAAAGTTTAATTTAGTTTGAAGTTTAAAGTATTTGAAGTTTAAAATAGTTTGAAGTAGATAGATAGATCTATCAACCACTCAAAAGACCATAGCAACCACTGAAAATAACCTAGCAACCACCCAGAACAACATAGCAACCGCCTAGCAACCACCCAGAATACCTTTGCAACCGCCTAGCAACAACCTAGCAACCACCCAAAATATATTAGCAACCGCCTAGCAACCACCCAGAATACCTTAGCAACCGCCTAGCAACCGCCTTGAAACCACCCAAAAGACCCTAGCAACCACCCAAAATACCCTAGCAACCGCCTTGCAACCACTCAGAATACCTTAGCAACCGCCTAGCAACACAATAGCAACCACCCAGAATACCCTAGCAACCACCTAGCAACACCCTAGCAACCACCCAAAATACCTTAGCAACCGCTAACAAAACCCTAGCAACCGGCCAAAATATCTTACCAACCATCTAGCAACAGCCTAGCAACCGCCTAGCAACCACCCAAAATACCTTAGCCTCCGCCTAGCAACACCATAGCAACCACCCAGAACACCCTAGCAACCGCCTAGCAACACTATAGCAACCACCCAGAACACCCTATCAACCATCTAGCAACACCCTAGCAACCACCCAAAATACCCTAGCAACCACCCAGAACACCCTAGTAATCAACCATAACATCCTAGCAACCACCCAGAACACCCTAACAACCACCCAAAATACCCTAGCAACCGCCCAGCAACCACCCAAAAGACCATAGCAACCACTGAAAATATCCTAGCAACACCATAGCAACCGCCTAGCAACCACACAGAATACCTAAGCAACCACCTAGCAACACCATAGCAACCGCCTAGAAACACCCTAGCAACCACCCAAAATACCCTAGCAACCACCCAGAACACCCTAGTAATCAACCATAACATCCTAGCAACCACCCAGAACACCCTAACAACCACCCAAAATACCCTAGCAACCGCCCAGCAACCACCCAAAAGACCATAGCAACCACTGAAAATATCCTAGCAACACCATAGCAACCGCCTAGCAACCACCCAGAATACCTAAGCAACCGCCTAGCAACACCATAGCAACCGCCTAGAAACACCCTAGCAACCACCCAAAATACCTTAGCAACCGCTTAGAAACACCCTAGCAACCACCTAGCAACCACCCAAAAGACCCTAGCAACCAACCAAAATACCCTAGCAACCGCCTTGCAACCACCCAGAATACCCTAGCAACCACCTAGCAACACCCTAGCAACCACCCAAAATACCTTAGCAACCGCTAACAAAACCCTAGCAACCGCCCAAAATATCTTAGCAACCACCTAGCAAAACCCTAGAAATCGCCTAGCAACCACCCAAAATACCTTAGCCTCCACCTAGCAACCGCCTAGCAACCACCCAGAACACCCTAGCAACCGCCTAGCAACACCATAGCAACCACCCAGAACACCCTAGTAACCATCCATAACACCATAGCCAACCACCCGGAAGACCCTAGCAACCACCCAAAATACCCTAGCAACCGCCTAGCAACCACCCAGAACACCCTAGTAATCAACCATAACATCCTTGCAACCACCCAGAACACCCTAACAACCACCCAAAATACCCTAGCAACCGCCTAGCAACCACCCAAAAGACCATAGCAACCACTGAAAATATCCTAGCAACACCATAGCAACCGCCTAGCAAACACCCAAGAATACCTTAGCAACCGCCTAGCAACACCATAGGTTTTGTACTTTTTGCAGTGCATTGCACACCAGAACTAACTCATTCCCATGTTAATTAAAGACATAGAGAGATTTCTCTTTAATGAACATGGCAATGAGTTATTTCTGGTGTGCAATGCAATGCAATGCGAAAAGTGCATAAGCTATAATATTGCACAACGTTAACAACACACATATCTCTTTAATGAACATGGGAAGGATTTAGTTCTGGTGTGCAATGCATTGCAATATGAAAAGTGCATATGTTATTCTTTAGTGCACAACGTTAGATCGTTAATGCAATGCAATGCAATGCAATGCAATGCAATGCACCCACACGTTATGTCTTTAATCAACATGGGAATGAGTTAGTTCTGGTGTGCAATGCAATGCAATGTGAAAAGTGCAAATGTTATTCTTCAGTGCACAACGTTAGATCGTTAATACAATGCAATGCAATGCAATGCAGTGCAAAGCAAAACAAGGCAATGCAATGCAATGCAATGCAATGCAATGCAATGCAATGCAATGCAATGCAATGCAATGCAACCACACGTTATGTCTTTAATCAACATGGGAATGAGTTAGATCTGGTGTGCAATGCAATGCAATGCAAAAAGTGCATAACGTATGTTAGTGCAATGCAATGCAACAACACACGTTATCTCTTTAATGAACATGGGAATGACAGTTCTGGTGTGCAATGCAATGCAAAAAGTGCATAACCTATATGTTATTCTTCAGTGCACAACGGTTAGATCGTTTGTGCAATGCAATGCAACAACACACATATCTCTTTAATAAACATGGGAAGGATTTAGTTCTGGTGTGCAATGTGAAAAGTGCATATGTTATTCTTCAGTGCACAACGTTAGATCGTTAATGCAATGCAATGCAATGCAACGCAGTTCAGTGCAAAGCAATGCAATGCAATGCAATGCAATGCAATGCAATGCAATGCAATACAATGCAATCAATGCAAAGCAAAGCAAAGCAAAGCAAAGCAAAGCAAAGCAAAGCAAAGCAAAGCAAAGCAAAGCAAAGCAAATCAAAGCAAAGCAAAGCAAAGCAAAGCAAAGCAAAGCAAAGCAAAACAATGCAATGCAATGCAATGTAATGCAATACAATGCAATGCAATGCAAAGCAATGCAAAGCAATGCAATGCAATGCAATGCAATGCAAAGAAATGCAGTGCAATGCAATGCAATGCAATGCAGTGCAAAGCAAATCAATGCAATGCAATGCAATGCAATGCAATGCAATGCAATGCAATGCAATGCAATGCAATGCAATGCAAAGCAATGCAATGCAATGCAATGCATTGCAATGCAACCACACGTTATGTCTTTAATCAACATGGGAATGAGTTAGTTCTGGTGTGCAATGCAATGTAATGTGAAAAGTACATATGTTATTCTTCAGTGCACAACGTTAGATCGTTAATGCAATGCAATGCAATGCAATGCAATGCAATGCAATGCAATGCAATGCAAAGCAAAACAAGGTAATGCAATGCAATGCAATGCAATGCAATGCAATGCAATGCAATGCAAAGCAATGCAATGCAATGCAATGCAATGCAATGCAATGCAATGCAATGCAATGCAATGCAATGCAATGCAGTGCAAAGCAAAACAAGGCAATGCAATGCAATGCAATGCAATGCAATGCAATGCAATGCAATGCAATGCAACCACACGTTATGTCTTTAATCAACATGGGAATGAGTTAGATCTGGTGTGCAATGCAATGCAATGCAAAAAGTGCATAACGTATGTTAGTGCAATGCAATGCAACAACACACGTTATCTCTTTAATGAACATGGGAATGACAGTTCTGGTGTGCAATGCAATGCAAAAAGTGCATAACCTATATGTTATTCTTCAGTGCAAAACGGTTAGATCGTTTGTGCAATGCAATGCAACAACACACATATCTCTTTAATAAACATGGGAAGGATTTAGTTCTGGTGTGCAATGTGAAAAGTGCATATGTTATTCTTCAGTGCACAACGTTAGATCGTTAATGCAATGCAATGCAATATAATGCAATCCAATGCAAAGCAAAGCAAAGCAAAGCAAAACAATGCAATGCAATGCAATGCAATGCAATGCAATGCAATGCAATGCAATACAATGCAATGCAATGCAAAGCAATGCAATGCAATGCAATAAATTGCAAAGCAAAGCAAATCAATGCAATGCAATGCAATGCAATGCAATGCAATGCAATGCAATGCAATGCGATGCAAAGCAATGCAATGCAATGCAATGCAATGCATTACAATGCAACCACACGTTATGTCTTTAATCAACATGGGAATGAGTTAGTTCTGGTGTGCAATGCAATGTAATGTGAAAAGTACATATGTTATTCTTCAGTGCACAACGTTAGATCTTTAATGCAATGCAATGCAATGCAATGCAATGCAATGCAAAGCAAAACAAGGTAACGCAATGCAATGCAATGCAATGCAATGCAATGCAATGCAATGCAATGCAAAGCAATGCAATGCAACCACACGTTATGTCTTTAATCAACATGGGGATGAGTTAGTTCTGGTGTGCAATGCAATGCAATGCAAAAAGTGCATAACGTATGTTATTGCAATGCAATGCAATGCAATGCAATGCAGTGCAAAGCAAAACAAGGCAATGCAATGCAATGCAATGCAATGCAATGCAATGCAATGCAATGCAATGCAATGCAATGCAAAGCAATGCAATGCAATGCAATGCAACCACACGTTATGTCTTTAATCAACATGGGGATGAGTTAGTTCTGGTGTGCAATGCAATGCAACAACACACGTTATCTCTTTAATGAACATGGGAATGACAGTTTGTTGTGCAATGCAATGCAAAAAGAGCATAACCTATATGTTGTTCTTCAGTGCACAACGGTTAGATCGCTATGGTGTTCTGGGTGGTTGCTAGAATATTTTCAGTGGTTGCTAGTGTGTTCTGGGTGGTTGCTAGGATGTTATGGGTGGTTGCCAGGGTCTTTTGGGTGGTTGCTAGGTGGTTGCTAGGGTGTTCTGGGTGGTTGCTAGGCAGTTGCTATGGTGTTGCTAAGCGATGGCTAAGGTATTTTGGGTGGTTGTTAGGGTGTTTCTATGCGGTTGCTAGGCTGTTCTGGATGGTTGCTATGGTGTTGCTAGGTGGTTGCTAAGGTATTCTGGGTGGTTGGTAGGCAGTTGCTAGGATGTTATGGGTGGTCGTTATGGTGTTGCTAGGCGGTTGCCTGGGTATTCTGGGTTGTTGCTATGTTGTTGCTAGGCAGTTGCTAAGGTCTTTTGGGTGGTTGCTAGGGTGTTGCTAGGAGGTTGCTAGGGTGTTCTGGGTGGATGCTATGGTGTTGCTAGGCGGTTGCTAAGGTACTCTGGGTGGTTGCAAGGCGGTTGCTAGGGTCTTTTGGGTGGTTGCTAGGTGGTTGCTAGGGTGTTCTGGGTGGTTGCTAGGCGGTTGCTATGGTGTTGCTAAGCGAGAGCTAAGGTATTTTGGGTGGTTGCTAGGGTGTTTCTATGCGGTTGCTAGGCTGTTCTGGGTGGTTTCTATGGTGTTGCTAGGTTGTTCTGGGTGGTTGCTAGGCAGTTGCTAGGATGTTATGGGTGGTCGTTATGGTGTTGCTAGGCGGTTGCTAGGGTATTCTGGGTTGTTTCTAGGCGGTTGCCTGGGTGTTCTGGGTGGTTGCTATGTTGTTGCTAGGCAGTTGCTAAGGTATTTTGGGTGGTTGCTAGGCGTTTGCTAGGGTGTTTCTAGGCGGTTGCCTGGGTGTTCTGGGTGGTTGCTATGTTGTTGCTAGGCAGTTGCTAAGGTATTTTGGGTGGTTGCTAGGCGGTTGCTAGGGTGTTGCTAGGAGGTTGCTAGGGTGTTCTGGGTGGATGCTTTGGTGTTGCTAGGCGGTTACTAAGGTACTCTGGGTGGTTGCAAGGCGGTTGCTAATGTCTTTTGGGTGGTTGCTATGGTCTATTGGGTGGTTGCTAGGGTGTTCTGGGTGGTTGCTAGGCGGTTGCTATGGTGTTGCTAAGCGAGAGCTAAGGTATTTTGGGTGGTTGCTAGGGTGTTTCTATGCGGTTGCTATGGTGTTCACGGTGGTTGCTATGTGTTGCTAGGTGGTTGCTATGGTGTTCTGGGTGGTTGCTAGAATATTTTCAGTGGTTGCTATGGTCTTCTGGGTGGTTGAGGCGGTTGCTAGGGTATTTTGGGTGGTTGCTAGTGTGTTCTGGGTGGTTGCTAGGATATTATGGGTGGTTGCCAGGGTCTTTTGGTTTGTTGCTAGGTGGTTGCTAGGGTGTTCTGGGTGGTTGCTTGGTGGTTGCCTGGGTGTTGCTATGTTGTTGCTAGGCAGTTGCTAAGGTATTTTGGGTTGTTGCTAGGCGGTTGCTAGGGTGTTGCTAGGAGGTTGCTAGGGTGTTCTGGGTGGTTGTTATGGTGTTGCTAGGCGGTTGCTAAGGTACTCTGGGTGGTTGCAAGGCGGTTGCTAGGGTCTTTTGGGTGGTTTCTAGGGTGTTCTGAGTGGTTGCTAGGCGGTTGCTATGGTGTTGCTAAGCGATGGCTAAGGTATTTTGGGTGGTTGCTAGGGTGTTTCTATGCGGTTGCTAGGCTGTTCTGGGTGGTTGCTAGGGTGTTGCTAGGTGGTTGCTAAGGTATTCTGGGTGGTTGCTAGGCAGTTGCTAGGATGTTATGGGTGGTCGTTATGGTGTTGCTAGGCGGTTGCTAGGGTATTCTGGGTGGTTTCTAGGCGGTTGCCTGGGTGTTCTGAGTGGTTGCTATGTTGTTGCTAGGCAGTTGCTAAGGTATTTTGGGTGGTTGCTAGGCGGTTGCTATGGTGTTCTGGGTGGTTGCTAGAATATTTTCAGTGGTTGCTATGGTCTTTTGGGTGGTTGAGGCGGTTGCTAGGTTATTTTGGGTGGTTGCCAGGGTCTTTTGGGTGGTTGCTAGGTGGTTGCTAGGGTGTTCTGGGTGGTTGTTAGGCAGTTGCTAGGGTGTTCTGAGGTATTTTGGGCGGTTGCAAGGGTGTTCTGACTGGTTGCTATGGTGTTGCTATGGTGTTCTAAGGTATTTTGGGTGGTTGCTAGGGTGTTGCTAGGCGGTTGCTAAGGTCTTTTGGGTGGTTGCTAGGCAGTTCCTAGTTTGTTCTGAGGTATTTTGGGTGGTTGCTAGGGTGTTCTGACTGGTTGCTATGGAGTTACTAGGGTTTTCTAAGGTATTTTGGGTGGTTGCTAGGGTGTTCTGAGTGTCTGCTGTGGTGTTGCTATGGTGTTCTAAGGTATTTTGGGTGGTTGCTAGGGTGTTGCTAGGCGGTTGCTAAGGTATTTTGGGTGGTTGCTATGGTGTTGCTAGGCTGTTTTGGGTGGTTGCTAGGGTGTTCTGGGTGGTTGCTAGGCGGTTGCTAGGATATTTTGAGTCGTTGCTAAGGTTTTTTGGGTGGTTTCTAGGTGGTTGCTAGGGTGTTTTGGGTGGTTGCTAGGTGGTTGCTAGAATATTTTGGGTGGTTGCTAGGGTCTTTTGGGTGGTTGCTAGGGTGTTCTGAGTGGTTGCTAGGGTGTTCTAAGGTATTTTGGGTGGTTGCTAGGGTGTTCTGGGTGGTTGTTAGGCAGTTGCTACGGTGTTCTGAGTGGTTGCTATGGGGTTGCTAGGGTGTTCTGGGTGGTTGTTAAGCAGTTGCTAGGGTGTTCTGAGTGGTTGATATGGTGTTCTAAGTTATTCTGGATGGTTGCTAGGGTGTTCTGGGTGGTTGCTAGGCGGTTGCTAGGTTGTTCTCAGTGGTTGCTATTGTGTTCTAGGCGGTTACACACACACACACACACACATACACACACACACACACATTAACTCACATACATATACACACACACACATACACTAACTCGATAAAACTTACACACTCAGAGTTTATATGCGTTACAGTTTATAAGTTAAAATGAAGTAAATTTAATAGTTTGAAGTTTAAATTATCTTAAAGTTTATGTAAGTTTGATGTTTAAAAAGTTTAAATTAGTTTAAAGTTTAATTTAGTTTGAAGTTTAAAGTATTTGAAGTTTAAAATAGTTTGAAGTAGATAGATAGATCTATCAACCACTCAAAAGACCATAGCAACCACTGAAAATAACCTAGCAACCACCCAGAACAACATAGCAACCGCCTAGCAACCACCCAGAATACCTTTGCAACCGCCTAGCAACAACCTAGCAACCACCCAAAATATATTAGCAACCGCCTAGCAACCACCCAGAATACCTTAGCAACCGCCTAGCAACCGCCTTGAAACCACCCAAAAGACCCTAGCAACCACCCAAAATACCCTAGCAACCGCCTTGCAACCACTCAGAATACCTTAGCAACCGCCTAGCAACACAATAGCAACCACCCAGAATACCCTAGCAACCACCTAGCAACACCCTAGCAACCACCCAAAATACCTTAGCAACCGCTAACAAAACCCTAGCAACCGGCCAAAATATCTTACCAACCATCTAGCAACAGCCTAGCAACCGCCTAGCAACCACCCAAAATACCTTAGCCTCCGCCTAGCAACACCATAGCAACCACCCAGAACACCCTAGCAACCGCCTAGCAACACTATAGCAACCACCCAGAACACCCTATCAACCATCTAGCAACACCCTAGCAACCACCCAAAATACCCTAGCAACCACCCAGAACACCCTAGTAATCAACCATAACATCCTAGCAACCACCCAGAACACCCTAACAACCACCCAAAATACCCTAGCAACCGCCCAGCAACCACCCAAAAGACCATAGCAACCACTGAAAATATCCTAGCAACACCATAGCAACCGCCTAGCAACCACACAGAATACCTAAGCAACCACCTAGCAACACCATAGCAACCGCCTAGAAACACCCTAGCAACCACCCAAAATACCCTAGCAACCACCCAGAACACCCTAGTAATCAACCATAACATCCTAGCAACCACCCAGAACACCCTAACAACCACCCAAAATACCCTAGCAACCGCCCAGCAACCACCCAAAAGACCATAGCAACCACTGAAAATATCCTAGCAACACCATAGCAACCGCCTAGCAACCACCCAGAATACCTAAGCAACCGCCTAGCAACACCATAGCAACCGCCTAGAAACACCCTAGCAACCACCCAAAATACCTTAGCAACCGCTTAGAAACACCCTAGCAACCACCTAGCAACCACCCAAAAGACCCTAGCAACCAACCAAAATACCCTAGCAACCGCCTTGCAACCACCCAGAATACCCTAGCAACCACCTAGCAACACCCTAGCAACCACCCAAAATACCTTAGCAACCGCTAACAAAACCCTAGCAACCGCCCAAAATATCTTAGCAACCACCTAGCAAAACCCTAGAAATCGCCTAGCAACCACCCAAAATACCTTAGCCTCCACCTAGCAACCGCCTAGCAACCACCCAGAACACCCTAGCAACCGCCTAGCAACACCATAGCAACCACCCAGAACACCCTAGTAACCATCCATAACACCATAGCCAACCACCCGGAAGACCCTAGCAACCACCCAAAATACCCTAGCAACCGCCTAGCAACCACCCAGAACACCCTAGTAATCAACCATAACATCCTTGCAACCACCCAGAACACCCTAACAACCACCCAAAATACCCTAGCAACCGCCTAGCAACCACCCAAAAGACCATAGCAACCACTGAAAATATCCTAGCAACACCATAGCAACCGCCTAGCAAACACCCAAGAATACCTTAGCAACCGCCTAGCAACACCATAGGTTTTGTACTTTTTGCAGTGCATTGCACACCAGAACTAACTCATTCCCATGTTAATTAAAGACATAGAGAGATTTCTCTTTAATGAACATGGCAATGAGTTATTTCTGGTGTGCAATGCAATGCAATGCGAAAAGTGCATAAGCTATAATATTGCACAACGTTAACAACACACATATCTCTTTAATGAACATGGGAAGGATTTAGTTCTGGTGTGCAATGCATTGCAATATGAAAAGTGCATATGTTATTCTTTAGTGCACAACGTTAGATCGTTAATGCAATGCAATGCAATGCAATGCAATGCACCCACACGTTATGTCTTTAATCAACATGGGAATGAGTTAGTTCTGGTGTGCAATGCAATGCAATGTGAAAAGTGCATATGTTATTCTTCAGTGCACAACGTTAGATCGTTAATACAATGCAATGCAATGCAATGCAGTGCAAAGCAAAACAAGGCAATGCAATGCAATGCAATGCAATGCAATGCAATGCAATGCAACCACACGTTATGTCTTTAATCAACATGGGAATGAGTTAGATCTGGTGTGCAATGCAATGCAATGCAAAAAGTGCATAACGTATGTTAGTGCAATGCAATGCAACAACACACGTTATCTCTTTAATGAACATGGGAATGACAGTTCTGGTGTGCAATGCAATGCAAAAAGTGCATAACCTATATGTTATTCTTCAGTGCACAACGGTTAGATCGTTTGTGCAATGCAATGCAACAACACACATATCTCTTTAATAAACATGGGAAGGATTTAGTTCTGGTGTGCAATGTGAAAAGTGCATATGTTATTCTTCAGTGCACAACGTTAGATCGTTAATGCAATGCAATGCAATGCAACGCAGTTCAGTGCAAAGCAATGCAATGCAATGCAATGCAATGCAATACAATACAATGCAATCAATGCAAAGCAAAGCAAAGCAAAGCAAAACAAAGCAAAGCAAAGCAAAGCAAAGCAAAGCAATGCAATGCAAAGAAATGCAGTGCAATGCAAAGAAATGCAGTGCAATGCAGTGCAATGCAATGCAATGCAGTGCAAAGCAAATCAATGCAATGCAATGCAATGCAATGCAATGCAATGCAATGCAATGCAAAGCAATGCAATGCAATGCAATGCAATGCAATGCAATGCAATGCAATGCAATGCATTGCAATGCAACCACACGTTATGTCTTTAATCAACATGGGAATGAGTTAGTTCTGGTGTGCAATGCAATGTAATGTGAAAAGTACATATGTTATTCTTCAGTGCACAACGTTAGATCGTTAATGCAATGCAATGCAATGCAAAGCAAAACAAGGTAATGCAATGCAATGCAATGCAATGCAATGCAATACAATGCAATGCAATGCAATGCAATGCAATGCAATGCAATGCAATGCAAAGCAATGCAATGCAATGCAATGCAGTGCAAAGCAAAACAAGGCAATGCAATGCAATGCAATGCAATGCAATGCAATGCAATGCAATGCAATGCAACCACACGTTATGTCTTTAATAAACATGGGAAGGATTTAGTTCTGGTGTGCAATGTGAAAAGTGCATATGTTATTCTTCAGTGCACAACGTTAGATCGTTAATGCAATGCAATGCAATGCAACGCAGTTCAGTGCAAAGCAATGCAATGCAATGCAATGCAATACAATGCAATCCAATGCAAAGCAAAGCAAAGCAAAGCAAAGCAAAGCAAAGCAAAGCAAAGCAAAGCAAAGCAAAGCAAAGCAAAGCAAAGCAAAGCAAAGCAAAGCAAAGCAAAGCAAAGCAATGCAATGCAATGCAATGCAATGCAATGCAATGCAATGCAATGCAATACAATGCAATGCAATGCAAAGCAATGCAATGCAATGCAATGCGATGCAAAGCAATGCAATGCAATGCAATGCAATGCAATGCAATGCAATGCAATGCAATGCAATGCAATGCAAAGCAATGCAATGCAATGCAATGCAATGCAACCACACGTTATGTCTTTAATCAACATGGGGATGAGTTAGTTCTGGTGTGCAATGCAATGCAATGCAAAAAGTGCATAACATATGTTATTGCAATGCAATGCAAAGCAATGCAATGCAATGCAATGCAATGCAATGCAATGCAATGCAATGCAATGCAATGCAATGCAATGCAATGCAAAGCAACCACACGTTAAGTCTTTAATCAACATGGGAATGAGTTAGTTCTGGTGTGCAATGGAATGCAATGTGAAAAGTGCATATGTTATTCTTCAGTGCACAACGTTAGATCGTTAATGCAATACAATGCAATGCAACGCAATGCAATGCAATGCAATGCAATGCAATGCAATGCAATGCAGTGCAAAGCAAAACAAGGCAATGCAATGCAATGCAATGCAATGCAATGCAATGCAACCACACGTTATGTCTTTAATCAACATGGGGATGAGTTAGTTCTGGTGTGCAATGCAATGCAACAACACACGTTATCTCTTTAATGAACATGGGAATGACAGTTTGTTGTGCAATGCAATGCAAAAAGAGCATAACCTATATGTTGTTCTTCAGTGCACAACGGTTAGATCGCTATGGTGTTCTGGGTGGTTGCTAGAATATTTTCAGTGGTTGCTAGTGTGTTCTGGGTGGTTGCTAGGATGTTATGGGTGGTTGCCAGGGTCTTTTGGGTGGTTGCTAGGTGGTTGCTAGGGTGTTCTGGGTGGTTGCTAGGCAGTTGCTATGGTGTTGCTAAGCGATGGCTAAGGTATTTTGGGTGGTTGTTAGGGTGTTTCTATGCGGTTGCTAGGCTGTTCTGGATGGTTGCTATGGTGTTGCTAGGTGGTTGCTAAGGTATTCTGGGTGGTTGGTAGGCAGTTGCTAGGATGTTATGGGTGGTCGTTATGGTGTTGCTAGGCGGTTGCCTGGGTATTCTGGGTTGTTGCTATGTTGTTGCTAGGCAGTTGCTAAGGTCTTTTGGGTGGTTGCTAGGGTGTTGCTAGGAGGTTGCTAGGGTGTTCTGGGTGGATGCTATGGTGTTGCTAGGCGGTTGCTAAGGTACTCTGGGTGGTTGCAAGGCGGTTGCTAGGGTCTTTTGGGTGGTTGCTAGGTGGTTGCTAGGGTGTTCTGGGTGGTTGCTAGGCGGTTGCTATGGTGTTGCTAAGCGAGAGCTAAGGTATTTTGGGTGGTTGCTAGGGTGTTTCTATGCGGTTGCTAGGCTGTTCTGGGTGGTTTCTATGGTGTTGCTAGGTGGTTGCTAAGGTATTCTGGGTGGTTGCTAGGCAGTTGCTAGGATGTTATGGGTGGTCGTTATGGTGTTGCTAGGCGGTTGCTAGGGTATTCTGGGTTGTTTCTAGGCGGTTGCCTGGGTGTTCTGGGTGGTTGCTATGTTGTTGCTAGGCAGTTGCTAAGGTATTTTGGGTGGTTGCTAGGCGTTTGCTAGGGTGTTTCTAGGCGGTTGCCTGGGTGTTCTGGGTGGTTGCTATGTTGTTGCTAGGCAGTTGCTAAGGTATTTTGGGTGGTTGCTAGGCGGTTGCTAGGGTGTTGCTAGGAGGTTGCTAGGGTGTTCTGGGTGGATGCTTTGGTGTTGCTAGGCGGTTACTAAGGTACTCTGGGTGGTTGCAAGGCGGTTGCTAATGTCTTTTGGGTGGTTGCTATGGTCTATTGGGTGGTTGCTAGGGTGTTCTGGGTGGTTGCTAGGCGGTTGCTATGGTGTTGCTAAGCGAGAGCTAAGGTATTTTGGGTGGTTGCTAGGGTGTTTCTATGCGGTTGCTATGGTGTTCACGGTGGTTGCTATGTGTTGCTAGGTGGTTGCTAAGGTATTCTGGGTGGTTGCTAGGTGGTTGCTATGGTGTTCTGGGTGGTTGCTAGAATATTTTCAGTGGTTGCTATGGTCTTCTGGGTGGTTGAGGCGGTTGCTAGGGTATTTTGGGTGGTTGCTAGTGTGTTCTGGGTGGTTGCTAGGATATTATGGGTGGTTGCCAGGGTCTTTTGGTTTGTTGCTAGGTGGTTGCTAGGGTGTTCTGGGTGGTTGCTTGGTGGTTGCCTGGGTGTTGCTATGTTGTTGCTAGGCAGTTGCTAAGGTATTTTGGGTTGTTGCTAGGCGGTTGCTAGGGTGTTGCTAGGAGGTTGCTAGGGTGTTCTGGGTGGTTTCTATGGTGTTGCTAGGCGGTTGCTAAGGTACTCTGGGTGGTTGCAAGGCGGTTGCTAGGGTCTTTTGGGTGGTTTCTAGGGTGTTCTGGGTGGTTGCTAGGCGGTTGCTATGGTGTTGCTAAGCGATGGCTAAGGTATTTTGGGTGGTTGCTAGGGTGTTTCTATGCGGTTGCTAGGCTGTTCTGGGTGGTTGCTAGGGTGTTGCTAGGTGGTTGCTAAGGTATTCTGGGTGGTTGCTAGGCAGTTGCTAGGATGTTATGGGTGGTCGTTATGGTGTTGCTAGGCGGTTGTTAGGGTATTCTGGGTGGTTTCTAGGCGGTTGCCTGGGTGTTCTGGGTGGTTGCTATGTTGTTGCTAGGCAGTTGCTAAGGTATTTTGGGTGGTTGCTAGGCGGTTGCTATGGTGTTCTGGGTGGTTGCTAGAATATTTTCAGTGGTTGCTATGGTCTTTTGGGTGGTTGAGGCGGTTGCTAGGTTATTTTGGGTGGTTGCCAGGGTCTTTTGGGTGGTTGCTAGGTGGTTGCTAGGGTGTTCTGGGTGGTTGTTAGGCAGTTGCTAGGGTGTTCTGAGGTATTTTGGGCGGTTGCAAGGGTGTTCTGACTGGTTGCTATGGTGTTGCTATGGTGTTCTAAGGTATTTTGGGTGGTTGCTAGGGTGTTGCTAGGCGGTTGCTAAGGTCTTTTGGGTGGTTGCTAGGCAGTTGCTAGTTTGTTCTGAGGTATTTTGGGTGGTTGCTGACTGGTTCTGACTGGTTGCTATGGAGTTACTAGGGTTTTCTAAGGTATTTTGGGTGGTTGCTAGGGTGTTCTGAGTGTCTGCTGTGGTGTTGCTATGGTGTTCTAAGGTATTTTGGGTGGTTGCTAGGGTGTTGCTAGGCGGTTGCTAATGTATTTTGGGTGGTTGCTATGGTGTTGCTAGGCTGTTTTGGGTGGTTGCTAGGGTGTTCTGGGTGGTTGCTATGCGGTTGCTAAGATATTTTGAGTCGTTGCTAAGGTTTTTTGGGTGGTTTCTAGGTGGTTGCTAGGGTGTTTTGGGTGGTTGCTAGGTGGTTGCTAGAATATTTTGGGTGGTTGCTAGGGTGGTTGCTAGGGTGTTCTGAGTGGTTGTTAGGGTGTTCTAAGGTATTTTGGGTGGTTGCTAGGGTGTTCTGGGTGGTTGTTAGGCAGTTGCTACGGTGTTCTGAGTGGTTGCTATGGTGTTGCTAGGGTGTTCTAAGGTATTATAGGTGGTTGCTAGGGTGTTCTGGGTGGTTGTTAAGCAGTTGCTAGGGTGTTCTGAGTGGTTGATATGGTGTTCTAAGTTATTCTGGATGGTTGCTAGGGTGTTCTGGGTGGTTGCTAGGCGGTTGCTAGGTTGTTC